>NW_014040400.1:0-19560 GCF_001186125.1 Sphaeroforma arctica JP610 | reverse complement strand
TATATATAATTTATGAATATCCAATGTGTATGTCTAAACATGTGTGTGATAATCTGTGTCTGTTTCTGTTTTATGTACACGCGTCTGCATGTGATTGCTTTTGTGAGTCCGTATTGTATTGACCTGTTGACTTCTGCACGCTTTCCATTCAGGGTCGACCCAAGCTAATTCGAGGATTCAATACTTTCCTACCACCGGGATATCAAATCGAGATCGGTGCAAATGGGCAGCCGCTTATGAGACAAATGCAGGACGGCCGAGCCGTGTATATGCCTGTGGGGCCGATGGTCAGTGGACCACCCCTAGCAGGTATGTGTATGCCACCTGCAGTATAAGCTTATCACAAGCACTTAGGAGATTACATGCAGTGCAGCAACCCAACTTACAGAGAAGGGAACGTGCGTGCGGTGTGTGCAGGTTCAATAGATCACTGATACACAAACTCAGTACGGAGTGTGTTCATGTTTGCTTCGCGATAGAGCGGTGTGAGACTCCACTGTCTCGTTTTTATGTAGTTCTTTGACCGAGGTGCGGATTTTTTTCAACTGCGAATAAGTTCTATTGAAATTGAGGGTATACTTCTTTCCCTTATGTCTAGATAAGGGTACTACTTTTCCGTGAGCACAGCAGGACTATTCAGATGCTTGTGCCTGTTCACGAGTCTGCAGCCGGCATTAGAAGCTCGTCATACACGGGCACATAGCATACCTAATATTGTACATATAGTGTTGCATACATTTCATACACTACACAAACCTTCTTAACCTACACAGCGCACCAGGGCATGGGCATTATGGGTCCAGGTCAAGGGCCTATCCCAGGAAGGGGACCGATGGGTGACACAGACATCAAGCGCGAGAATAAGAGACCAGTCATGGGGGCTAATGGGCCTGGATCTGGCTCGGGCCACGACGCCAAACCTATTGCGATTGCACCAGGTATGTAAAAGGGTGTGTATGTGGTTTCACATCAATTTTCACGTACATTTGTGGTTGGTGTAGTGTTCGACTTCGAATGAGAGTATGGAGAGCACGGCACGCGATAGTTGGTGTAGTACTTATCTGTCTAATTCGAAAGAAGACTGCTGGGCGTCCAGATATGAGATCTACAAGGCAGACAAATGAATTGTTAGAAATGTATAGTTGAAAGTCTTGTAGGGACAGGCCGCCACATCATACCAGTCGGCTAGTATAGCTTACTTTTGTTTGTATAAACTTACTTTTGTTTGTATAGCTTAATCTTTGTTTTTCAGGTGCTGACAGTGGTCTCAACAATTACCTCGCGCATTCCCCTCTCCCGCACAAATAGGCGGCAGTGGAAACCAAGGCCCCAAAAAGGCCATCAGACGCAGCACCACAGGCACTGGCCCGATGTCGGCTGGAGATCAACCTGGACCACCGCATGCGAACATAGCCCCACAGCAACACCCCCACCACACCCAGCAGCAGACACCGAAAAACATTGCCATGGCTCCGGGCAATAAAGGCCCGGGTGTGGGTGGGGGAGCCAACAAGCCGCTACAGCCCCAACACGGGTCACCACGTATACCCGCACAACAGCAACAACAGCAGCAGCAACAACAGAAATTGGCGATGCAGAAGGGCCCCAACGGACCCCCACTACAGCCCCAACCCTCGCAGTCACCGCATCACGGGCCTTACGGACAAAACGGTCCTAATGTCCCGGGGCACGGTGCTGGGCAAGGGCAGGGGCCATCACACGGACCCAAACAGGGCCCACAGCCCCAGGGAATCAACTTGCCTGCCGGTCAACACCAACAGCGCACACAACAACAGCCACAGCAGCAGCATTCAGGTAAACCGTCACTGTCGATGGGTGGGTCAGGGCCTTTAAATGGGCCTGATGGTAGGCGCGAGAGTGGGTATGGTATGGGAGGGGGGGTTGGCGGGCAATCGCCGCACTACGGAGCACAGCCGCAGCCACACACACAGGCACAGGGCTACCCTCATCCACATCCACAACAACAACAGCAGCAGCAGCAACAGCAGCCACCCCATCAGCGCAACTCGCAGCAACAGGCACCTGCACAGGGACAGGCAGGGCCAGCGGGTGGTCCACCCTCTGGCAACCCACCGCAGAAGCCCAATGCAGACCTCAAGGGGCCCAAGCACGCCCTGAAGGGACCGGCACAGCCCCAAACACCGGTACAGCCGCATGAGAACTCACCATCCGGGAATGTCAGTGGTGGTGGGAGCGGTCCGAGAAGACCCCCTATGGCTAAGATGCCACCAGGACAAGCGCAGCAGCCACCAGTACAAACATCACCCCCGCACCAGGCGCCTCAGCAGGGTCGTCCCATTGCGTACAGAGATCAGAAGATGGGGCTGGGCCCGCACCTGAGTGGTATGGGTGCAGGTGCAGGGCGCGAGAGCAGTAGTGGCCCAGGACAGCAGAACATACAATCCCAGCCGCATCAACCACAGGTGCAACCGGCAAAACAGCCCCAGCCACAAACAGCACCTCAACAGCAGCGACAGGGAAGCGCGAGCGAACCATCGCAACCGCCACAGGCTCAGCAACATGCACCTGCACTCGGGCCAGGGGGTCCTCGAGGTGCGTCTGGTCGCCAGTCGATAGCACTGTACCAACAGCCGGCTGGAGAGCAAGGGGGGGTGAAGTATGAGGGGCAGGTAGGTAAGTACGAGTCCCCGCAGCAGCAGACACAGGGCCCGCCCCAGCCCAAAGCCCAGGGGCAGATTGAATCACATCCACAGCAACCGCCCCAGCCACAGGGTATGCAGGGACCGGCTGGTGTGGGGGGAAACGTACCACCCGCACGACCGCCCGTGGAGTTCAATCACGCGATAAACTATGTGAACAAGATAAAAACCCGGTTTGCCGGGTCTCCAGAGATCTACAAGAACTTCCTGGAGATCCTGCACACGTACCAGAAGGAGCAGCAGACAATTAAAGAGGTGTACAGCCAGGTGGCCCATCTCTTCCGCTCCAACCTCGATTTGCTGGAAGAGTTCTCCCAGTTCTTACCCGAGGCAGCGCCATATGCCGAAAGCGTAGCCCGTGGCGGGCAGGGGCCTCTGCCGCCACCCCTCCCCACCAACCACGGACCATACCACAACACACTGAACACCGAGGAACGTATCATGTATGAGAACCAACCTCAGCCACACATGCGCGACGGGGGTCTGCTTAGTGCCGAGGACATGGACATGGACGCGCAGCAGTACAACGACCGCGAGATGAACATGGCGCGCGAGAACCGTGAGCGCGACCGCGAGAGGGAACGGCACGAGCGTGAACGTGAACTCGAACACGAAAGGGAGCGCGAGAGGGAAAGAGAGCGCGAGAGAGAGCGCGAGAGGGATGCGGTGGCGGGTGCAAAGGCTGCCAGGGATGCAAATAGCCGGCACGAGCTGGTGAAGGAGAGGCTCGTCGGGGTGAATAGCGGGATTCATACCGGGACGGTGTCCGGGAGGGGCCGTGGGGGTAAGGGCGCTGGTAAGAGCGGGGTTGGGCGAGGTGGGAAGGCCAATGGGAAACGCAAAACGGCCCGGCAAGAAGTATTTGATCCAGGGTATTCCAGTGCGGCGCCGCTGCCACAGCAGCAAACCACGTGGTCGGAGGTTGCACCCGCACCCATAGGATTGGGACTGGGTGCGGGCAACCGAGGGCAGAACGGCGATGGGGAGACGGGCACACAGGACAGCCCACCCCCGCTCAAGCGGAAGAAGGCGCTGAGCAGTGATATCAAGATACCCGAGTGCAGCACATACGGAACACTGGTGTCCTTCTCCAAGGTCAAGGCGGCGCTGAAGAACCAGAAGGCCATGGACAACTTCATCCGGGCGACCAAGTTGTACGAGATTGGGGCCGTGAGCGAGTCTGAGCTGGTGAGTATGGTAGAACCGTTCCTGAACCCTCACCCGGAGCTGTTTGATTGGTTCAAGAAACACCTACCAAGCGTGGCGGCCAATCAGAACGGAGCTGCTGCTGCCGCCGAGGAAAGTGGCGGCAGTGGCCTCGATGTGGCTGTGCAGCCGAATGGCACAACCGGGCCAGAAGTTACTAGTGCGCCAGAGGAGGTGACGGAAGACGATGCCCTAGAACCCGCCCCTCTGCCGAATGACCAGAATCCGAATATCCTCACCTCCTTATGGGATCTTGAGAACGACAAGAGTGCCACCGGTCTCATCGGTAGGTGCTTCCTCTCTGAGCGAGGCGGGTGTGTGTGTTTGCGCCCCTGTGTGTATGTAAGAGTGTGTGTTATAGCAGGCTTGTGGTTCAGATGGCGTGTGTTTGTCCCTTGTGTGTATGTAAGAGTGTGTTATAGCAGGCTTGTGGTTCAGATGGTGTGTGTTTGCGCCCCTGTGTGTATGTAAGAGTGTGTGTTCTAGCAGGCATGTGGTTCAGAGGGTGTGTGTATGTAAGAGTATGTGTTATAGCAGGCTTGTGGTTCAGATGGTGTGTGTATCCATGCCGGGCAGCTGTGGAGAGCTGTGTGTATGAACGAATGTCTTGTCTTGTGGGTGTGGGGAATGTATGTGAGTGTTCTGTATAACAGCTGTGTTTGATCCGATGTATCATAGACGTGTATTATGCCTACGTCTGTCGGATTAGTACTCAGGCTCATCTCCACACTACTGTCTCATTTCCCGCGATGTTCTATCCTTGCTTCCCGCTATAGACTTCACGGCCTGTAAGCGGTACGGCTACAGTTATCGTGCCCTGCCCAAGTCCCATCTAGGACGCAAGTGCAGTGGTCGCACAGCCGCAGATCAGTCGGTGCTCAACGACATCTGGGTCTCCTCGGCCACCTCGTCCGAAGACTCGTACTTTGTGAATAGCAGGGTAAGCAGTCTCCGTTGCACTGTATGGGGGAATGGCATTGCGATGACTTTGGGTTGGTGGTATCTGCGAATGTTATGTGCTATGTTTAGTCACTGTCTTGTTGTGTTGAGAGAATGTTTAGTCACTGTCTTGTTGAGGGACTTGGTCCTTGTGCATAGCCAAGTGGTCGACCCTTGTCCTCCTTCCTTCGATTGGGGTTGGTGGTTTGCGGATGTATTGGCTGCTGGTGCAAACGACGCGCCTGTGCATCATCTCTATGAAATAATGCATATGTGAAACTAGCTACACAAAGAAAACACGCACACGCTCTTACTCATGGAACTACATCGACATTCATATGTGCGTGGAGACTCCCTTCGCACACGCTAACCCTCTGCTGAACACGACCTCGGCATACACACACTCACCTAAACGTCCTGGATGTGATTGCATATACAAATACGCACTTGAAGACTACTTTGACAGAAAGCCTTACACTCACAAATGCACGTGAATTCCCCCCCCCCCCTCGCAGTAAAGAAAATGAACATAATTCACACACAAAACCACAATCACAATCACGTTCATATACTCCCTACAGAAAAACACGCACACGAAGCAGCTAGGCATAGTCTCGAATGCAAATCACACACCTGAACAAGCCTCTAAATGTAAACCCCGCAATAGTGCATAGATCTACATGCATTCGTATTAGAGTCGCCACACAGACCAAAAAACACACACATAAATACATACGTACATACCTACATGCATATATATATGCATACATACATAGATATATACATACCTACATACATGCATACTTTGATACATACATACATACATACATACATAAATACATACATACATACGTTTTTTAACCCAAATCCCCACAGAAAAACACTCACGAGGAGCAGCTGGCCATATGCGAAGAAGCCCGATACGAAATGAGCACTTTGTTGGGAGAGCTGACAGACACCATCCGTGTGTTGGAATATATAGCCAAGAAACTCACTGCAATGTCTCCGGCCGACGCAGCGGCACTGCGGCTGGACGACAAGTTGGGAGGGTCCTCGAGGGTGTGTGGGTGGGGGTAGATATTTGTGTGTTGAGATGGCGTTAGAATCGACTGGTATATATCTATATATCTATATATATAAATGTGCGTGTGTGCGTGCGTGTTTACGCCAGTGCTACATAGCTACGTGCAATGGCCGCGTACCCTGTGCATCGCCCATCCTGATATTTCCATACACTTTATCTTTTCTAAATGTATTCAATCTACTGCTATTCAATGCGATGCGTATATGACCCTTCGCGTGTCAGCGTACAGATGCTCGAAGACATCTGCAGGGGTAGATCAGGAGCTTAGCCTCAATAGTATATACAAATTTCGGTATAAGGCACTCATCAAGTATACTATTGCAGTTCTACACCCCAATTTTTAGTATGAACTATTGAAGCGACCCTAGCAATACTTGCACCTGCGTCCAAACACTATCAAGATTCAAACTCAGCTCGATTCATAGTCAAAGACACAGCATTTTTTTTCTCCTTTTTTCCTAATTTTTTTATGAGGTCAAGTATCACATCCCTCATATCGGCCGCTTCTGTACTGTCCTCCACGCAGACTATATACAAGAAGGCTCTCAAACGGATATACGATGAGAAGACGCCGGAAATCATCGATGGTTTGCGAACAAACACTGCCGTGGCCGTACCGATTGTCCTGAAACGCCTCAAGCAGAAGGTTTGGTTCTCGTTTACGGTTATTATGTGTGTGTTTTTAAACACATTATGTGTGCATGTGTTACTCTTGCCCCTTGCGTGTGTTTGTGTGCGCTCGATGACGGTCGTTGCTGGATCATTGGCACTTGGGAGTATTGCATACTGCAGTTGATGGCCGTATGTCTTCTTTGGAAGGCGTATATATATATACATATACATATACATATATATATATATATATGTGTGTGTGTGTGTGCCTATGTATGTGTGTTTTTTTTGTATATATAGGCATAGATATATGCGTGTATTTTTGCGTGTGTGTACGCGTGTAGGCGTGCCTAATCGACATATGCTCCTGTACACGCCTGTTGATAGCATAACGTACCCCCTACCACAACCAGTGCGAGGAATTGCGCACAGCCAAAGTGGGCTGGGACCAAGTGTGGGATGCCACCACCGAGAAGAACCACGCCAAGTCTCTGGACCACCAAGGCCCAACGTTCAAACAGAACGACCGCAAAGCCATCTCCGTGAAGAGTATGCTTGCGGAAGTGGAGGCTAAGCGCAACGAGGAGACTACGCAGGCGAGTGCGAATGAGGCACCGCACTACACGCACACGTACGAGGACAGAGAGGTGCTGCAGGAGGTGGCACGGCTCATGCACCACTACCTTTTCAACTGCCCCAACAGCTTCAGCAACTCAGACCGACAGAAGATGAGCCATCTGCTGTGCAATTTCCTGTGCAAGTATGTCGATACCCATCCTCGCTATGTATATGTATATGTATATATATATGGCTGTGGCTGTGGCTGTGGCTGTACTGTGGATTATCTATTTGTGTTTTGTATGCAGCCTGTTGTTAAAGTGCCATTTCCCCCGTAGATCCTATTCATTCCCTTCATCATAGGATGCGATTTCTCTCACTGTACCAGTACATCTGTAGCAACGCCTTCAGCTCCTCACACTCTATCATGTGCGGGATTTGTTTGATTGTTTGACTTGAGTGATATGGATATATATATAGTGTGTGTGTTTGTGTTTCTATGTATAATGTATATGTATGTATATATATATATATATATATATAGTAGTTTCTTACGTCTTCCAATGTGTGTTTCTACCCGTGTAGTTGTGTGCGTTGTCGTCCTGTGTGTAAGTATCACATCAGAGTACTGGGCACCGTGCGGCTGCACACAAATGCCATTGGAAAATGACAATATGTATATATATATATGTATATATGCGGTATCACATCCGAGTCTGATCTTGGTTTTGACTCGTGTGTTTGTGTAAGGAGCTATTTGATCCCTGTCTTGTCCCGTGGCTGTCTTTGTTTCCTCCTGACTGTGATGTTCTATATCGCTCTGACTTCCAGCCCAGCACAGCGGATGTAGTATTAGAGCCATAGCATTTGTTGCAATTACCAGTCTGATCGAACGAAATAATTGAACTAATAGTCCGATTGAACGAATTATTGCACTATTAGTTTGATCTACCGAAATAATTGAACTATTAGTTTGGGTTTAGGGTTTTTATTCCGTGTATGCCGACTTCTAAGCATGTTTAGGGTTTAGGGTTTTTTATCTACACTTGGTACCACGCCCTCTTACAAACTACAGAACTAGTCTTTCTAGCTTCATAAAGTTTTGTTTAAATGACCTGATTCACGAACCAAACGGGCGCGAGGGTCCCAAACGCACTGGTATTGACTTTGTCGCATGTGTCTTGGACTATTTATAGATTGATCGGCACCGAGCCAATGGACCGCGAGAAGCTGACCCATCCGCCGCATAGCGAACGCAGTGTGTCACCCGCTGCCCTGCCAAATGGCAGTAAGTCTTCTTGCACGTGTGTATAGTGTTGAATTGTATATATGTATGTATGTATGTATGTATGTATGTATATGTATATATATATATATATACGTATCTTTACGCCTATGTACGTATTGGTGTTTTAATTTAAACTACATATAGTGGCAAATACTATATATGATTTGTGGTGTGGTCTGTGGTATAAAACTTGTAGTGGTAAATTTATAGTGGGTGTATATTAGTGCATTGTTTATGCTTCATGTATGAATATGAATATATATTGACAAAGAACTGCGCTTGCATTGTGAGTGCTGAGTAGTCACAAGATGTCTGTCTCGGCTCTAACTAGCAGGCACTCTGACTATACCTACACATGGTGGTATTGTTTGGTTCAGTGCCGTTATCCGGGCTATATCACATTATCTTTACAGCTGTATGTCAGGCGGGAGTCTACGCCCTGTACGGTGTTCCCCACACATAACTGTATTGCTCTGCTGCTCTCATTCGTGTAGTGGGAGCATAGAGCATGTGCTACTCGGCACGTACATATCTGCGTCTCATTGTGGGCTGCAACGTATAGGCATCGTCCATCTATGCATGAGCGGTTGACAGACCGCTGTGTCCTATAAGTCCTGTCTGTGACGTCCGCTGCCTACCTACTTACCTACCTTTCTGCCAATGTAAAGAGTGGATGACTCGCTTTGCATTGTTATCCCCCTATATTGCCATGCACGTGCCCGCTTGTGTGTCCGTGCGAGCTGTTGCTGGTGTGTCTGTTTCTGGATGAGTGTCTCGTATATCTGTAGACCTGCAGTGGTGTTCACATGCGCATGCGCATGTGTGGTGGCTGTGCCGTTCTTTGGTTATATCCATCCTGTCACATTGTCGGAGAAACAGTGATAGGGCTATATAATACGCGCATGCCACTTTTATATCTACTCGTGTCCTTATCCTTCTCATACTAATGGTGTTGTTCTGCTCCTGCTCCTAATTTCCATAGCTGCCACAAAGACTCGGGCCAGCAAGACTGCATCCACTACCACCACAGCCAAGCAAACTACCAGCACCGCAAGCACTGCCGTGGCGGCTACTGCAAACCCCTCTAGTCCCAGAAAGTCCGAAAATATCAACGGAATTAAGTCAAACTCGGAAAGTGGGCTGGAGAAAGGGGTCGATAAAGGGTTTTATATGGGCAGGAAATTTGAAAACGGGTCGATTACGGGGAGGAGTGGGCACTACAGGGGACCCCAACCCACGATTATAAACCCATTGGTGCAGGCCTCGGTAGGTATCCGGAGAGTTTGGCTATCTGCGTTGTGATTGGAGTGAGGATATGTGTGCGCTGTGTTGATCAGGTTGAAACGACATAGGTTACAGCACAAGACACGCAGTTTACGTAGTTTACGCAGTTTAAATGCGATGATATGGTATGTGTTAGCCAATGGAAAATGATCGCCATCTTCGTGGTGCAAGTGTTTCGGGCCTAGAACATACTTACAAACCGTTGTTGAGTTTGTTTGGTGCGGACTGTCGAAATATTCGTATGCTTGTTGGCGTAAATGATCGGATTGTATCTATGAATGTACTATTTTTTCATAGGGGTCTATGTGGTAAATACCTTTACTCGCTTGTAGATGCATACAGATACACTCATATTTAGTCACATATAGATTGCATCGCTCGAGGTACTCAAACTCATATTCACATTTATATATATATATATATAACATACACTACACTACAGGCCGTCACCGCAAACAAGCCTTCCGGCAAGGCCAAGAAACGCTCGGTGCGAACGGTGGACATGTTCTACGGCAACAACCACTGGTTTGCGTTCCTGCGGATGCATTATCTCATTTACTCGCGGTGCAAAGCCCTAAAGGAATGGGCCAGGTACAAGGAGCTACACGAGTACGACGGCTTCACCAAACAAGACCCGCATGAAGAGGTGGCAGTGATCATCAAGCGCAAACACGCCCCCACCGTCGAGTATGTTCCAGTGTGAAATTATGTGTGTGTGTGCGTATGTGTGTGGGAGAGGGTTGATTTTAATGGGCACTGTTGTGTGGAAAGTGATGGCTAGTGATGTCGCATGCGAAGTTCAGGAAAGGTCTACTAATCTATCTTACTACAGTACATACTTATCGTGGGGTTAAAGGGCATGCGCAAGTCTTATGTAGTATTAACATCTTTCACGCATGGAGCTTGCCATGTTATCTGTCCACCCGGTCACATACTCGGACGGTGTGCAAATGTATGAGAAGCCTTGCTTGTTGCCTGTATAACCTCTCAACACACGCTGTATATATAGTCGTCATGGTCCTACCCACTACTGACTATATTCAAGTATAACGCCTAGTATAAATATATACTTATCTACTTATTCACAAGGTCTCTTAATCTCTGAGCCTTCTCCTCTCCCCAGGCCAGCGCACCTCCACAAGACATTCATCACATACGTCGAGGCGCTACTGGACAATGGCATCGACTCCGCCACTTACGAAGATTTGTTACGCGACTTGTACGGGCCACGGGCTCATGAGGTGTTCACAATCGACCGATTGATCCAAAACTCAATGCGACAGGTAAGCAATTGTACAGCTACTTCTACTTCTACTTTTACTTTTACTTTAGCCACCCAACAACCCTTGTAGAATGTATCACAACTTGAATCCCCTCTACCATCTCTGTTTGTATAAGCGTTTTGGAGCTACTTTCGATAGTGATGTCTGAGGAATAACCTTTCCTACACATTTACCCTCCCCCTCTCTCGGCCCATCTACACACAGCTGCACTCGCTCACTACCGACGAAATCTCGCGCAAGCTTCTAAGTCTGTACGACTACAACCAACTGTGTAAGGAAACGTATCCCGCATTCAACCCGGCTGTCTACCGCACGAACTGCGAGCACTCTATCCGCGATGATTCGCTTTTCTCCGTCGAATTCGTAAGTGTGCATTTACCAGTCAATGAACAATATCTCGGGTGTATACACAAGTGGCTAAGTATATGCACAGGTTGTTTCCATGCACATGCACGTGAGAGAGGAAACAACGTTCTCTTTACGGTCAAATCTATTTGTGTATTGTATCGCTTCGGCGCATCCAATAATTGATAAGCTTAAGCTGTCCGTCCGTTGAATGCTGTAGTAGAACGACTCTCATAAATCAGCAAGTATGAGCTTAAGTCACGACTCTGTTGCTCGTTTCATCTGTCACCGTGTATTTAAAGATTTGCGAGTGGGAATATCAAATGGAAACCCACCCGATCCATCAGATCTCACTCACTCACTCACTCACTGTCACACCCATACATGAACGCCAACAGAGGAAATTCGGGGCCCTATCCGAAAAGATATCCGATGCGCGACTGCGAATGCTCAACCCCGACGAAACATCCAGCCCACAAATAGATGCGTCTACTGTAGACGAGGAATGGTCCCTGTATGTCAGCAAGTACACAGACGCTACCACCATCGCCCCGCCCTCTGTTGTACCCAGTATACGGAGAATCCCGAGAGATGCCGCACAAGGTGCTAAGAAACGCACCATTGTGGAGGCTGAGGTGAGCACGGGCACGGTTTCGAACACACATGAAGAGCCCGATGAGAGGGAGGTCAAGGCTGCGCGATTGGAGACGCCTGTGGCTGCTGAGGTGGAGGGTTCTGTGAAGACGGACCCATCGCCGGCAGTGGATAGTTCCGATGCCACTGTAAAGCCTTCCGCGGCGAACGATAGCGATAATGTCGCCAAAGCAGGTGCGGATGCAAGTACAGGCACAGATACAGATACAGATACATCCGCGCCGCAGCAATCGACAGTCGACAATCAAGCACCCGTCCGGCCCCAGAAAGGACTGGGGCAGACAAGTCACGCTACCGCCACGCCTGTAGTGATGGTGACCTCAGAACCCGTAGGCATCACGTCTCAGTATGTGCTGAGCCACATATACCACACGCAGGAACGGAACACGGTTAGCACTACCGGGAATGCGAAAGGCAGAGGCAAGGTGGGGAGAGGAGGCACCGCGGGTGGTCACCATGGCAACGGCAGGCGGAATGGCAATAATAATAAGGATACAACCACCGGCGATTCGGATGCTGGGACCGCGTCGCGCGGGAATAGCCGAATTAATGGCACGGGTAACCATAGCAACGAGAATGAAGGAATGGGTCAAAGTAACCTGCTCTCGAGTTACACGGGTAATATGCTCAAGGTGCCCGTGTTCCTGCGGCGTGCCGTGGACACCGGCATTGAGAAACACGTACATCCAAATGTCAATGCGTCGGTTGCTGAGGCGGACCTAGATGAGGATGTGAATATGACAGATGCACAGACAGCGGCGCACAACACGGCCGAGTGTACCACAGAGTACCGGGACGGCACCGACAGGAAAGTGTCAATCTACGCCAAGAATGCGCTGGAAGTTAAGATGTGCATTAATTCGTACAAGCTCAAGTACGTGACCGACACATCGGACTACGTCACGAAGACGCGGACGGGCGGGCCAATGAGAGTAAAGGTGTGTGTACTCCATTGTACTGTGGTGGCGGCATGTGATTACACGGGAAAGACCTCACTCACTTCATCGCTCATCGCTGCATGTGCATGCCGCGATTACATGGTCGTGAACTTAATATCAACGGCCTCAGTCGAAGTGCAGTGTGCACGTAAATTGTTTTGTCAAGGCAGCGCTATCGTTGTTCTACAATTGAAGCGGAGTGTGCTTATTTGTCGTTTCTGATGTTATTGTTGTTTTCGCATGCATTTTTCGTCGTAAATCCCCTCGATTCCAGGCGTTCTTGTTGCCGCAAGTCATGATGTTTACTTTCCTATCAATACAGATAGGTCCCCTTGATTGTGTTCTGATACTAAACCTCTTGTTCATATGATATTACAGAGGACCCTCAATGGCCCTGCTGCCAATCTGAATAGATGGCGGAGATTCGGCACGAAATGGTTAAATGATAATAAGTCTACCGACAAAAATACAGAGAGTCTACTCAAAATTGTCGAAGAGACTTCGCAGGCTAAGATAGCCAATGGCACGAATACTGCAGAACCTGCGAAATCCGGCAGTTGATGGAATGCAGATACAATGGCTACATTAGAGGATTTGGCCACTCCTCTCATAAATATTATGTCTCAAAGATGGAATTTTATCTCGTAGGGACAATGTGTAACTCTAAATATTAAAGGAACAAGCAACGTCACTCACACCGTTATAAGTAGAAAGAATACTATATAGCGTGTTTTGGATATCGACGCTCGATATATTGGCGCTGGAGATTCGTTCCTATTTAATTCACGTTTCATATGATTGGCGAGAGTCGAGTTTGATCCTCTTGCCAAGTTGATGGTGCTTGTATCCGCTCTACGCTCTTCGTACGGCCAAAACAAATGTGTGCATACGTATCAATGTTAAACCCGATACCAGATATATGATTGTCACAGTGAGCTAAGACCAAGAAGTCGATCATCCCCACATCCATAAGCTCATCGCCCAAAGCAGCTCCAATGCTGGCCTGGGTCGCCGTTGATTCCATGTCGCAAGTAGTGTTCAGCCTGGTCCTCCGTGTCAGCAATACCGCTTGGGTTGTGCGCTTTTCGTTCCTTGATCGTCTGACCACTACACTTTATCCATATATGATAGTCACCATCTTCTTTTCCTCGGAATATTTTTATTCCCTCATTCGACATCTCGTATCAAAGATTACCGTCTATTTCTTAATCGCTACATAGCTCAATTGTGAGTGAGATATACGCCTAGTTAAACTTACACACAACAATGTTTATTCACTATGTCATTAAACTAGCTTCGTAGAGTGTGACAATTCCCTTGCCACAGTTATCTAAAATTAGTCGCCAGGTGATTCTTCTGATCACTTGGCTTCCCTCACAACCTGGGCCACTATTCCGTACCCATGACAACATAATTTATGATAACTCATCGACTGGGTCCAAAACCTGAGTCCTTGACTACCTGACTCCTTCTAAGTCCCTCTGAGTCCCTCAGGTCCCAGCCGATGGGTACCTTTACATCTAACTTAACCCTATACCTTGGGCCCGCCTCGAAGGTTGCACGCTACACAGGTTTCCCGTACAAGGGTGTGGCGGAAATGGGTTGAGTCCGTCCGTCGGGTGTGGTACAGTCTTTTGTGACTTTGGACACATGGGGGAGAATCTGTTGTTCGTCCCATGGATCTGTTGGTTGTTATGTCCTTGCCGTTTGACACGGATGTCTTACTTGGCTTCAAGGACTTACTGAAAGCGCGCCTATCCTTAATGTGGACAAAGCAGGATTTGTTGGTAGTTGTTCCTCAGACGCAGGTCATAGACTTCTTGAAGTCTCAAGCGGTGGATGAGGAGCAGCCGGGAATGAAGAGCCCGCCGGGCAAGCGGGCGAGAGCGCGGCGCACACAAGTTAGAAGCACGCGGCGAAAGCTTGATGTGCTAATGCCGCAGAACATAAAACTCAACACGTTACATAGCCACCTGGGCTTACGTGCGGTACATTGGAATGAGTTTAAGGAGTAGCGTCGTAAGAAATACATTGCGTCAGTGCAAGCGCGCTTTATGGAGATTAAGCAGAGGTTGGACTACTTGGCCAACGCGGCAGAGCTAGATGACGCTGACGAGTATGTGTTACTACGTCTTCATGATTTGCTGGCGGAGGTCAATATGCCGATAGGCGCGACGACTGTATCTCCGGCGAAAGAAGTGGATCCGCAGGCGCACTTGGAGTTCGACCAGCCCCAGTTACGGAAGCTGCATAGGGCTTGTGGGCTGCCGAAGCGTGAGTTGGACACCATCTTCAAAGACATCCAGCCTCTGGCATACAATGCGGCTGTCCCCACTTTCATGGTTTTTGATGATATCCGCTTTCGTAATGGGGTTGAATTCAAAGTGGAAAAGGGTCGCAACCGTGTTACAATGTTTACCCTAACAAGGGTTCCTTGTTCACCACGTTACTTGGTGGAAAGGTTGGTGACTGGGATCATGGTGGCGTGACTCGTGAGATATCGGATGCTGAAGCAAATTTTTATTGTGCGATGCCGCACATGGTCATTAAGAAGCCAGGGGTTGTACCGCTGTCGGTCAATGACTGGCGGTGTTGCAATAAATACAACAAACTCAATGGTACGTTGGAATGTGATAAGTATCCAGTGCCTACGGAGCAGGAGTTCTTGTCGGCGTTACGCGGCAAGAAGTACCGCACCATAGTAAATATTGGGCGAAGGTTTTGCCAGCCCAAGGTCGCAGAGGGATCGCAGCATCTCTTGACGTTCTGGACGCTTTGGGGCAAGCGCTCATTTGTGGGCATGCCGCTTGGTATCAAGCCGGCGTCTTGGGTTATACAGCAAAGGATGGAGCAGGCCCTCCGAAGCGTTGATGGACTTAAGACATACATTGATGATATGGGTGTTGGGAGACAATGATGCCAAGCAGTATTGGACGAGCATCAGGGCTTTGATTGCGGCATGTAAGAAGCACAACGTCAAGCTGAACTTGAAGGAGTGTTGCTTTAATTTTTCTGACCGATCAGTTCTGGCGTTGGGTAGGTTGGTTGATGAAAAGGGTTCCGCCATCAGTGAAGATCGGATGGAGTCCATTCTACGCATGTCTTCACCTACAGACAAGAACCTGTTGGCGTCCTGGTACCACACGATAGGGTATTGGGGCCAGTACATTTCAGACAACTCCAGGATCATGGCATCTATCTCGGATCTCAGCAAGAAGGATGTTCCTTTTGTGTGGGGACCGATCCAGCAAGAGGCGATAGATCGTATCCGAGCTGAGGTGGCCAAGAGGTGGGTTCTGGTCGAACCTAGGTTCGAGGATAAGTTGGAGATGTACTGCGACGCGTGTGACTCGGTAGGAGTGGGCGGGGGGTTGTTCGCCAGGCGAGAGAAGAAGTTGTGCTCTGTAGGGTTCTGGTCTTCGAAGTTCAGCCCAGCCCAGTTAGGTTATCACATCACGGATAAGGAAGCCCTAGCTATTGTGTACTGTGTGCACAAGTCGTGGCGTATCGTCAAGAGGTCGCAACATCCGGTCATGATCTACACGGATCACGAGCCATTGGTCGCAATGTTGACGAAGGATCCGCTGTCGTATGATTCTTCTGTTAGAGGTCGGAGTATGGCTCGGTATGCTCAGTTGCTGAGAGACTTTGATATAATACTCAAGCACATACTGGGTGAGTTACCACATTGACCCAATCATGCAGGCACGGAGTGCCCCGGTTGAGGAGCGAGTCGATTGGAGTGAGCCGGTGGTGGTGGAACCTAAGCCTGAGTCCTACGCCTTGAGTAAGAGTTGGTTTACCAAGATTCGGGACAAGTTTGGTCCATTTGATGCGGAAGGGTTTGCGCATCCGACTAATTATCGGATGAAGCCACTCTATCAGCCTATGCTTGTCGGGGGGTTGCTTGCTTTACGCACCTGGATGGGTACGAGGTGGTACTTCAACCCTAAATGGTCACATTTAGGTAGGGTGATAGCCAGGGTGGTTCAAGAACATTTTACCGATGCTTTCAGCAGATCCGGTGGTGATCTACCCGAATGAGGGTGTCTTCTTAAAGCATGGCCGTGAGGTAATGCTGGCTCCCGACTTTGTGACACTGGTGTGTCACATGAGTCCATACAGACCGCACAACTTGCGCAATGACTTTTGGGAGAAGTTGGAGGCAGAGCGTCCCGTCTTTGAGAGGTTAGCTGCGGCGGCAGTAAAACGTGAGAATGAGGTTATCTCCTGTATGGTGTAGGAAGACACAGTAGGTGTCGTGACTCATCCAAGTGGTAAGAGGCTTAGTTGTGGGCTCCCTGCGGAGGAAGCAGGGGTAAAGACAACACCTATCTCTGCGGTAGCTGTGCTTTCCATGCAGTCCTGGCAGGATCCCAGCGAGGTGTTTGACCAGTCGGTAGGGAAGCGGACGCCCAGCTGGAGAACGGTGATAAGTCCCAGGCTGGGGGGGTTTTAGGAGCAATGTAGACGCGCAGTCAGAGTGCGAAGTCCCCGAAATTAACTCGGCGACAGGGATTCAGTCAATATTGTTAATACGTTGCCTGCTCAGAACGACATGGATCTGGATGAACCTGAGGTTCTAGAACCTCCTAGTGCCGAGGTGCGCACTAAGATAGAGTAGGATCCAGTGAATGAGCCCTAAGAAGACTTGAAATGGGATCGGCTTCAGTCGATGAAGGTTCAGTCTTTGGTTTTGAGGTGGGGGGTACAATCGTGGAACGGATTGTACGGTACACCCACGAGCTGTTTGTGCATGCGGATGCCAAGCGGTTGAATCAGCTGGTACGCACATTATGGGGTTGGAGTGGCATGATGGAGATGTGCACTCATGTGCGGCAAAGTTGTGACGCCTGCCAGGCGGTGTCGCATGACTTGGGCAGGGAGAAGGGCTTGCTCCAGTAGCCACCGCAGCTAGAAGAAGCCATGCGAGAGATTAGCATGGACTTCATGGACTTTGACCTGGTCAATGGGCAGTCCAAGGTGCTCCTAGCGGTGGACACGCAGACTCGCATGATGTTCGCGATAGTGTTTGGTCCTAACGTGGATGGTCCCTCAGCGGCTCATTTCATAGGGGAACAAGTATTGGCGTGGGGCTCATCTGCGCGGCTTTAAGAATGGGGATGTGACGACGTTCTGCGAGCGTCGCAACATTGAACCGCACTGGATCACGGTGAATCGGCATCAGAGCAACGGGCGACCAGAGACTTTCATCAGGACGATGAAGGACTGGTTGCGCCGGGAGATAGGCTGCGGACGACTCTCCGCGTGCGTGGTTGTACCTGGTTTATGAGATGGTGCGGATCTACAACGCTACGCGCAATTCTGTCACAGGTTTCTCCCCCTATTTCCATATGACTGGCAGAGATTTGAAATCAACAGACAGAAGCGACTGGAGTTACAGGACAGGGTGCTGTCACTGCTCGAGTCGGAGAATGGCGGTCCGCGATGCCGTTGCGGCGGTGCGGGACCTTCGGGCTCAGCTGGAGCAACAGAGTCGTGCCAACATCAGCCGTGAAGACGTGACTTTGTTACCGGTCGGTTCGCAGGTTTGGTATAGATTGCGGGGCAAGTCTCATGACCTGTCAGCGCGCCGGGGTGGCCCAGCGAAGGTGGTATCGGTACAAGCTCTACTTACTCACGTGGTGGAGATGGCACGCAAGTTTCTTCGGGCGGAGTTGAAACTGCATATTGGGAAGTTCACGAAGGAGGCACATGCGAGGACACCCATGCGTTATCGCCCGAATGGTCGCTTTGAGGATTGGCTCATGTACCATTCGCCACTTTGTGGTTCTAAGGACGGGTGCAAGCAGACGGTAGGACACTGCCTGCGCCGTACTAAGAATGCCCGAACATGGTCCAACGCCATGCGTTCGGTCTGGAGCCGTTGGCAGATGTGGTGCGATGAGGCGGACCTGGAGTGCTACACACCTCTGGTACCGGGGTCTGGGAGTAAGCATGTGCTTGACAAGCGGTACACCAAGCTGTTGAAGCGCATGTTCTCGGATGAGAAGAAGTGGGTGCACTTCAAGCGCCAGGTAGAGAAATGTTTTGCCTTTGCGCAATCGGCAAGATACAGACGTGGTCGCCTTCGGGCTTGGGGCGAGTTGCAGTTGTCCGAGGACGGGGTGGATATGCCAGCACGTCGTTAGTTGCAGTTATTAAATCCTCAAGGGTGAAGTAGGGTGGCCGAACTCCACCTCCCACGCGGGGGTGGAAAGTAAGTCTAACGCGCGTGTACTCAGGACGTGTACATAGGTGAATTTTTTTACTTTAGTTTTTCTTCAGACGTATACGGAGCAGGGGTCTTTAGGCGGCGGTGCTCAGATACAGTAAGGTTACGATGGCACGTCACGCAGGTTAAGGTGACATGCAATTGTAGCGGGGGGTTGTGATTGACTGTGAACTGAGCCCTAAGAATTTAGGGTAAGGTTTCGGCCGACCCAAATCTGGGCCAGGATTTGGGGCAGTCAGGCCTGTCATCAGTTTTCAGGAAATTTGTGTCGTCAATATTTTGTGAGAATTCAAACAAGGGTGAATTCACATGGCAATAATAGTTGAAGTATACATAGAGAGTGTGTGGCACAGTAAGTGCTACACGCTATATCACTATGTTTTAACCTGTACGATAACTTATATTAAACTGCAGTGTACATCTAGAACAAGACTAAGAAGAAATCACCATATA
>NW_014040401.1:125491-131566 GCF_001186125.1 Sphaeroforma arctica JP610 | reverse complement strand
ACGTGCCTTCAGACGATGGAAACATGCTATCTTTTTCAGCTTGTGACTTATGCAGGCGTTTACGCCATTTTCGATTAAAGGCTTTTAAATAGTCTTGACTATCGAAAGCATCTGAAGTCAACTCAGCAATTGTACCGTCTAAAAAGCTCTTCTTTATATATGGGCCTATTCATTTAGATGTTAATACAAGTAGCATCGGAATTACGTTGACGAATGTTAACTTTGTCACCGACCTGATACTCTACTATCTTCTTAGAAGTGTTCCAACGCTTTTGCCTTTTTAATAAGGCTATATTGTGTATTTCCCGCAAGCAACGATATACAACGTTACAAATACGGAGTACGTTCTCTAACCATGGTAACTCATGGTGATCAGGTTCGTCCTTGTTAAAGAAAATTTGTAACTACCTATATCTGCCACGAAAATAGGGAGCGGGTGTAGTTCCTGTAACCGGATCAGCACACTCGTTCATCTGTGTTTGTACCCACTTAAGGTGGTACGGCGAATCATCTGCATCATCCGTTATTGCACTACGCAAGAAGAACTTAAGTCTTCTATGGCGCCTTTCATTTGCGCCTTGCGTTTGCGGTTTATATGGCACACCTCTCTTATGGCATATGCCTGATACGAGTACTAGCGATTCCATAACGTCATCGCAGAGCTCACTACCGTTATCAGTGCACATAATACCCGGCCACCCGTGGTCAGCAAAGACTTGGCAACATAATTCTGCCACGGTCTGCGTATTCTCATCCTTTAATGAATAGAGCAAGTTAAACCGTGACGCCACATCATACGTAACGGTCGCCTGTGTCCCCGGACGTGGGCAGGTCAACCAGATCAATGATGATCCTGCGCCATGGAACATCTTCAGTCACACTTTTAAGCGGTGCGAAACCATAGCGCTTGATCTGATTGAGATCACAGTCTGTGCATGACTGATATACTCTGTCAACTAAAGTTGCCTGCTTAGGGTGCGCGATCCCATTTCGCTTAGCATCTTTAAGTGCTTCTACTACGTTCTGGTGCTTCATCTTTTGATTTTGCTTCAGCCAAGCAAGAATTTTTTATCATTCTGCTCTTCCAGAATAGAGGTAGGGTGTTGAGAATCCACTTGCGTGGTTTCTAAGTCTGTAGTCTTTTCAGACTCCTGTCCTGCTTTTGCATGAGCGTCATAAGTGCGCTCATGTGCGTTAGATACACCTGACTTATTAAATAGTCGCATTATATGTGTCTACGTTTCAGGATTGTCTTTCATTAATACCTTTCAAAATAAGGTTTGAAAGACCTCAGGCTTGGACTTTATGTTATTAAACAGAGTCCTAGCTAGAGACTGACGCTTCTTAACAGTGTCATTAGTAGATTGTATTTCTTGTGCACAGACGTTAAATGATGTGTTGCCTTTGAACTGCTTAACATTCGATTGGGTAGAGAGTGGAATTTCTGATTCTTTGACCTTGTTAAGGAAGGTCTCAGAAGGGGGTCATTTGGTTGTTCCAATGGGACCTATACGACATATTATAGTATGTCTCCAGGGTGTCTACTGGACGGCTCGGGTACCCTGAAATAGAAAAGTATCTACTTCCCTATCTAAATATATTGGCTCGCATTGTATCATGCTTATTGATTTATTGAGCCATGGATCTTTACTCCGTAATGGGCAACACAACGTCATGGTAGTTTTATGTATATGAACATAATTTAATAGCTGGGCAATTAACTGCCATGGTGGATTTGCCCACGCATTTTGTTTGGAGAGGTCTAAAGGAAAGGCGTCTCCCAAAGGATGATTTAATGTCCTGTAATTCAATAGTTGTGCATTATAGTGTGCAGCAAACATATCTGCCAGTTCAACCCACCTGGGATTACACTTCCAGTCAGTGGCTAGTAACTCACGTACGGATTTATTAAAGTCCGGTACGAAGCGTGATAACATATCCGGTAAATGGTTATGTATTCCTGGCAGGTATTTTATATCAAAATGAAACTTTGATATTGTATCATGCCAGCGACTAAGTAATTGCGAGTCGGGTTTCATCTCTTTCATATATTAACGAGATTTCTGATCACACATCAGTGTAAATACTGATCCGTATAAGTAATCTCGGAAGTGTGTTAAAACTGTCACTATGGCTAATAGCTCTTGTTTAACAGTTAGATAATTCAACTGTGAAGCATTCATTGCTCGACTAAAGAATTGTATATATCTAGGTTTGTCATCTATAACCTGATATGATACTCCTCCTAAGGCTGAGTCTGATGCGTCCGTTGCTATTTCAAACGGCACGCCATCGACTGGTCCTTGTACAACAAGGCTTGTTGGATTGCGTGCTTGAGCGCTTTAAATGCGTCATCACAATCTTTAGTCCACAAGTCTTCTAGTTTGCCTTTATGACATCTTAAGTGTCCAAAAGGTTTAAGGTAGTCAGCTAATTGTGGTACTCTATCTGAAAAGAAGTTTACAAACCCACACCTGCTGTTAACATATCTTCCTGTAGTTGGTGCTCGCCAATCTAACAGGTGTTCTACCTTACCGGGGTCGATCTTAATACCTTCCCCAGATATATGGTAGCCTAAGAGCTGTATTTCGCTCATTCCGAAGTGGCATTTCTTCTCATTAATCTTGAAGTTTTGCTCATTGAGTCTCTTAAGGACTCGTCTAACTAATGCGGCGTGTTCGCCTGTAGTCTTAGAAAAGATGACTATGTCATCTATATAGACTTGCGCGTTTGTCACGTCTGCAAACATTTCTTCCATTATTTGTTGGAAGAATGCTGGTAAAGAGTGTAGCCCGAAAAGTGCACCTCTGAACCGGTATTGTTTGCCTTTCCACGTAAAGCTAAAGTATTTACGGTGGGTGATGGTATCCTTGTGTAAGGTCTATAGTTGTAAACACTGTAACACCTTCCATCCTTCGCAGTAGCTCGTTAATACAAGGTAAGTGAAAGCTATGAGTTGGCAAAAAATTATTTATTGGACTCTTATATCTAAACATACCCTGACTTTCTTAGACGATCCGTCAGAGTTATGTTGGTCTACGGCTAGCAGTGCCAAGTTAACTGGCGTTTGTTGATAGTTAATTTCTATCACACCATCTGCTAGCCATTTCTCAACTTGTTCTTTTACGACAGCCTCGTTTCTCCAGGATACATAGTTCCTTGAGGGGCACTTTAACTGTGTAAAGTCTACCTTGGTTAAGTCAAGGCTGACATATCCAACGTTAAAGCGGAATTTTGCCCAATCTGTGATCTTTATTTTCTTATTAACAAGAATCAGATCCATTATTTTGTTCGCAAAGTCAGGTATTAATGCCTTGACTGTGTCTGACGGGGGCTTATATGGATTCAGACAGTTATCGTCTGATTGTTCCGTTAATGGATCTATGTTAGTTGGTAGACCAGTTACGGTTATACCTAGAGTGTGTAAATCATTCATTCCGACTATAATGTCGTACTTCTGTGACATCTCAACTATCACAGCTTGGGTAGTTATATTTCTATCATCGGCCAGGGAGATTTTAACATATGTGGCCATGGAATCACACTTAGCCGTTTTATCATCAGCTAAAATGAGATGAGTTGTTTGTGTTCTCCTTTCGATATCTTTCGTTAATGCAAAGCGATCGGATATACATGAAATTTCTGAACCAGGGTCAATCAACGCAAGGATTTTATTTCCATTGCAATATACAGGGATTAATACACGCTCATCTAAAGAGTCGTTGTATTGTCTGTGTAACGATTGTGCCTGGTAGTACCGTCACTCCAACTTAATGTTGGGCTTTCTGTCACAAGACTTAGTGTGATAGCCATTCGTCTTCTCACACTTGTCACACTTAGTAAGAAAGTGTGTACAGGTGGACCATTCCAATAACCGTTATAGGTTAACTGGTACATCTCATACCCACACTGTGCGTCGGCACATTTCTTAATATCCTTAAATGGAGGTTACATGTTCTTCGCTCCTGCGCGTGCCCGTTTATCGGGTCGCGTGGATAAAGTGAAGTCGCGAGCACGTGTATGTTGGGGTCTCTCGCTTGAGGTCTGCCTGGATACGTACCCGTGATCGGTGAGCTCCCGCGGCTTCTTAACAGCCGCTTTTCCCTTCGATGTTACTCGATGTGCGGGGAAAAGGGTGGATACAGTATCATAAAACTGTTCCCACGTAAGTCGGGATAGATGAAACTTTGTTTCATGTCCCTTGTCTCGAGCCTCAGTCGCGTGTTTACGTCGCAACTCGGTGTACAGGCTCTCACGGACGTTATTCCCTATGTTCTTACCGAACACGTGCATAACCAGGAACTCGTACCATCGCTGTGCCTTGTCCTTTGTTATATCTGGACGTTTCAGGTCAGCATCTAGCTTCAGAATATAACTCTGAATGGGCGTGTTCTCAACTGGTTCAGTTAAAATTGATTTCAGCCCAGGGCTACGCATGTCCTTACTTAACAAGGATGTAACCAACCAACACACAGCTGGCCAGTCACGACAAGTGTCTAGCTCATGCTGGTGTCGCTGCAGGATCAGATAACTGGTTCCTGTATGGTCAAATGTCTGCATTAAGGCAGAGATCCATTGCTGGGGAGCGATATCATTCGTCTCCAGCATGACCGTAAACGCATTGAGCGTACGGGTTAGCGTGTCGAGGTCATGGTTGTTTATAGACTCGACCTGCTTGCTATTGGCATCCCAGTTCGACTTAAGTCGACTGATCTGTCCCTTGTACTTCTGGTTGTCCTGTGGTCTTGTTCACGTTGGGCCTGAAGAAACTGATCTATGCGCTTTTGCTTAATCGCAATCGTATTCGCATAGTATGCTACGTCATCAGCAGGATACGCAGCATGGGCGATTTCCATTTTATTGGTATAATCGTCGACCGATTTATTAAGGTCGGTCACCTCATCAGAGTGGAAATCCTCTGCGGGTTGGTGTAAAGCTGTGCGGTTGAAGCGATTAAACTCGACATCGTTCACACGTCTACGGAGGTGTTTATTATCCCTTGTAAAATCCATAGTAGAGGCCTTTCGGTGCTCTGTTTCATAGATAGCGGTTGGTATTATAACCTTGGGTGATCTATGCGTCGGAATAACATACCCAGTCTTAACTGGTTTCCGACGATTATCATCCCAATTGGGTACAAGTGGCGGAGTATATCTCCTTACCTCTGCGTTTACAATACCCTCGAGGACGGGTGACTCACGGCCGGGTGTTAGAACAGGCGAGTAATGAGCCTGAACTTCTGGCAGTAGTGCCTCGTAAGGTATAGCGTCGCTGAGCACATCTGGATCATATGCCTCAGGTGTAGAGCTTGAGTTTTTGGGCGTAATTGCATGTCGACGTTCTGTCCACTTCTGTAGGGCTTCAGTAATGCCCGGGGAAACATGCTTGCGTAAGTGCTGTGGATGTTTTCCTGATCTATTTAATTGATCTATATGTTCGACAGTCAAGTCTTTCATAATAGTTGCTAGCGGATTCTTAAGATCGGCGTTTCCAGTAATTAACTTACTTATGCGCGTTGGCTTAGTAGTCTCGGACGTAGATTCGAGTTTGCCACTTGAGCTTGCATCCTCTTCTGGTTCCATAATAGGTTCCTTCTGAGATTTGTCCTTGTCCCCTATAATTGGGGACGCCCTCATAATTGGGGACTTTCCTTTCTGAGTTTCGTCAGAAGAATGGGTTGGGGCGTCTTGAGACGTGTCCCTTGTCTCACTTCCTGGCTTCGTAAATGTAAGAAGTTGAGGCAATAGTTGGCCCTCGGGCTCTATCAGTGGAAGTAGTCTCCTTAAGCGGAGTGGCTACATCCCTATCTGAAGCATTGCCCTTTTGACTATTATTGTCAGAGGCAAGTACTTCGGCTACAGTGCGATTAAACGCATCAACAGCGGCAGCGGTTGCTTCTGCGGCAGCGCTAGCGGCTTCTCTCTCCATCTTCTTCTTTTCAGCTCTACGCTTCTTAGAAGGAGTGTTGTCTTTCTTGGTCATAATCTTAACTTATGACTACTAGCTTGTCCCTTAGCGACTAGCTTGCACAAGAGAAAAAAAATGTTGTGGTAGTTAATCTACCTTTACGCTGAA
>NW_014040401.1:123262-125471 GCF_001186125.1 Sphaeroforma arctica JP610 | reverse complement strand
TTCCATGTCTCTAATTTACTTCGTTTTCCACGTCTCTAATTTACTTCGTTTACCATGTCTCTAATTTACTATGTTTTCCATGTCTCTAATTTACTTCGTTTCCCATGTCTCTAATTTACTATGTTTTCCATGTCTTTAATTTACTTCGTTTTCCATGTCTCTAATTTACTATGTTTTCCATGTCTCTTATTTACTTCGTTTTCCATGTCTCTAATTTACTTTGTTTTCCATGTCTCTAATTTACTTCGTTTTCCATGTCTCTAATCTACTATGTTTTCCGTGTCTCTAATTTACTTCGTTTCCCATGTCTCTAATTTACTATGTTTTCCATGTCTCTAATTTACTTCGTTTCCCATGTCTCTAATTTGCTATGTTTTCCATGTCTCGAATTTACTACGTTTTCCATGTCTCTAATTTACTACGTTTTTCCAACGTTCGCTTTTCCTTAACATATGAACAGGGTTCTGTTTTCGCCTATGTCATGAGCGCGTACGTCTATGCTCTCAGTAAGTTATCCGTTGGATTTGGTATGAAGTTAAGTCATTCTCACCGCATACCCGCATCAAAGAATTTTGTATTTAAACGTTTTCGAATGGATTGTACGTCACCATTGCAGGTTAGTGTATGCTCCTATGACCAGCAGTTACCTCGCTGGTCTTGGTGAGACCGCTTGTGTACCATACAAGACCTGTATATACGTATTACGTATATCATGATATATACCTACATATTACCTGTATATACGTATTACGTATATCATGATATATACCTTCATATTACCTGTATATACGTATTACGTATATCATGATATGTACCTACATATTACCTGTATATACGTATTACGTATATCATGATATATACTTACATATGATACGCTGAGTTCACGTACCTGCTGCATGCATAGACACTCGTGCGTGCGTGCTACTTGTAATCAACCAATACTTCAACCACGTGGATCGACCAGCGCGGCAACGTTGGCCCTGTAAATAGTACTGTCCGTCTGTTTCATACGCGTATGCGCTTGCTGAGATGTGTTCTGGTGAGACCCATATACCTTTGGACTGTACCATAGAACTACCCAACGTCTCGGTGGCTTTGGACTGTACCATAGAACTACCTACCGTCTCGGTGGCTTTGGACTGTACCATAGAACTACCTACCGTCTCGGTGGCTTTGCACAGTGGTGTCTCGGTGTAGGTGTACGTCTCAGTTAGGGCTGTGCTGCATACTGCGCGTAAGGCAACTCGCGCGTGTCAGATAAATGGGTCATACGCTCAGTACAGAACATCTGGTGGTCTGGTGGTTGCATTCACATACCTCGGCTGACCAGTGCACGTACTCATTTTTTGGATCTTGTCTTAAAATATATGTCTATATGACGTCCTGTAGGTAGAATGTGCGATCTTTAAACATACAGTTGTAGTATGAAGTAGAATGGTAATGATCTTTCAAAGTACAGTTGTAGTATTAAGTAGAATAGTAATCATCTTTAAACGTACGGTTGTAGTATGAAATAGATAGTATTGATCTTTAAGCGTACAGTTGTAGTATGAAATAGATGGTTTGATCTGTAAACGTACTGTTGTAGTATAAAATATGTAGTTTTGATCGTTAAACGTACAGTTGTAGTATATATAAAATGGTTTTAATCTGTACACGTACAGTTGTAGTATGAAGTACAAGGGTATTGATCTTTAAACGTACGGTTGTAGTATGAAATAGATGATATTGATCTTTAAACGTACAGTTGTAGTACTAAGTAGATGATATTCCTATCGAGTGCCGGGGTGTGTGGGCATTGGCCCCTGACCTTCAGACGACAATCCATCTACCTTTCACATTCGAACTCTGAAGCCAGTCCAATACAAATGTATTGTTCTGGCCTTTCTCAACTATGTCTGCTCTATGATATATATCAAGAAAGATTTGAAGCATATTTATTTATTTTGTGTACTACCATCTTTCTCCTCGTCCATGTTTCTTCCACTGTATTCTTCAACATTCAAAGTACGTTTAATTGTTTTACGTAAATTCCCCTATTCACACTTGCACATGTATTTCGTTTGTTTCTTCAGATGTCACTGCAGTGTACTTCGCTGTAATGACACGCCGCGTGCCGTTGTACTTCAGAGAGTCACTGGTATGCGCATACTTAGTATGTAGTGCAATCCCACGCACGTGATTGATATCACGTACACTAACAGATATA
>NW_014040401.1:119748-123242 GCF_001186125.1 Sphaeroforma arctica JP610 | reverse complement strand
TGTGTGTGTGTGTATATATATATGTGTGTGTGTGAACGTGTATATATATATATATATATGTGGGTGTATTTGTTGTGTATATATACATATACATATATACATATATATATATATTGTATACATATTGTATATATATACAAATATATATATATATATATTCTACGGCCCTAGCTATCAGGTCCACATAGTAGTTCGCCTTCACTTATTACCCGACCAATCTATCATATTTTAGCCTGGTTCAGACAATTCGAGCGCTTCCCTCCATGAGTATGAGATATGCAGACTATCTAAGTCTATCACCAGGCTCACTCATACCACTTATTCTACTTATATCCTTTGTTTCTGTCACCCTTACGTGTGTGTTGTTTTGTGCACGTGGGGTGTGGCCGGGTGGTGTCCCTATGCATACACCGCCACGTAAGATTGGTAGCCGCATTGCTGTTGTGTATATTTGGTATAACAATGGGGCCCTTGAACTCCTATCTCTTCTCCTCTTGACCAAAGATGATGGGCTGCTAGTCGTTGATACGTGATCACCACGCGGAGAAGTTTTTGTTTCCTGTCCTTCGCACTTCTCAATTGCTATATATGTACTCACTTCTCAATTGCTATATACGTACTCACTTCTCAATTGCTATATACGTACTCACTTCTCAATTGCTATATTCGTACTCACTTCTCAATTGCTATATTCGTACTCACTTCTCAATTGCTATATACGTTCTCGCTTCTCAATTGCCATAATTGTACTCACTTCTCAATTTCTATATACGTACTCACTTCTCAATGGCTATATACGTAGTGGGTGGGTGTGAGTGTATATAACATGACCATCTGGTTTGTACTCCGGACTGTGGCGCTGATAGGCGATGTGTCGAGTAACCTTCACACCGTGATCTTAGCGTTCACCGGATGTGCAATTTCAGGTACGTAGCACGGAATATATCTCTGCGAATACTGCACTCATAAATTGTATATATATATATATATATATATATAATGTATATGTATGTATATATTTATTATTATTATATATATATATATATATATATATATATATATATATCGTATCACAGGATATAGCCATGTGGATTATACACGTGCACTAGTGTACGTATAAGTGTCGTAGGTTCGGAATTGTCCACTTTGTAACCTGTCTTGTTCTATTCCGAGCCTCTCAACCGAACATGTATATGAACGTATTCGGCGATCTGCGTTCATATCCAAACGACCGTCACACGCGATAAGTGTGTGTCAGTACGGCACTTCTATACTTATTAGCAGATCTCTCAG
The DNA here is from genome assembly GCF_001186125.1 of Sphaeroforma arctica JP610. Lineage (NCBI taxonomy): Eukaryota > Ichthyosporea > Ichthyophonida > Sphaeroforma > Sphaeroforma arctica. Next base: position 121,949 of record NW_014040401.1, on the reverse strand, counting down.
TTTAACGTGACGGAAGAGGTCGTTCATCGGTGTAGGATACCAAGGATTTTAGGGTTTTGTCTGCACTCATCGAGACTCGCCAGTCGTGTGTCGCACGACGTGTCAGAAAGAATTGTTTGCGTCATATTCCCAATGGTGTAGTATGAAATATATTCCCAATGGTGTAGTATAAATTATATTCCCAATGGTGTAGTATGAATTATATTTCCAATGGTGTAGTATGAATTATATTCCCAATAGTGCAGTATGAATTATATTCCCAATGGTGTAGTATGAATTATATTTCCAATGGTGTAGTATGAAATATATTCCCAATGGTGTCGTATGAATTATTTTCCCAATGGTGTAGTGTAGACATAAGACCTGGGGGAGCAACTATTGACCATACATACTCAATATTACACATGTAACACCAGCCTCATCTGTATATAATTTCAAACCAGTGATTAAACAAGTGGTAGGGTTTCTGTGCTGTGTCTTCTGTCCCATTTGTCTTCCTCTCTGCTTGCACCAGAGCCCTAATAACTACCATGGCGGACAGTGCGTAGGGCAAGGGCATGAACCGTACCTCTGAAGTGTACAGTCAGTACACCTGTGATCTAAACATAGCACACACGTACACGCATGCAGTGGTACCTCTAAGGCTTACAGTCAGACTACGCTCGCTTCCTAAACACGAAACACACGTACACGCATGCAGTGGGGTTTCTGTGCTTCATCTTCGGTCCTAAGTTCTACATAGCCTTCAGTGGGAAGGGTGATAGCATGGGAGGCACCTCCGATCACCCAGAAGTGGCCCTGCAGGAGAAGGAGCGCATCCAAAAAGAAGGCCAAGTCAGGGCTGAAATACGTATGTGTGTGTATGTGTGGGTGTGTGTATGTGTAGGTGTATGTGTGTGTATGTGTAGGTGTGTGTGTGTAGGTGGTAGTAGGTACGTATAAGTAGGTGTATCGTCGGAACAATCTGCATTGAGCAGACGATAGTAGTTATTGACACATAAAGCTACACGTTCATGTGTGTATGTGTTTGACGCGTGAGTGCTTCTAAACCCGATGTTCGGTGAACGAAGCTAAGTCAGAGATAGGGCCATCGAGCCATATGGACTGTGTCTGTGCACCTAAGTCGGAAATAGGGTCATAGGAGCCATAGCCCTAATATCGCGCTGTGCTGCCATACTAACCGCTGGTAAGCCACCCACTCCCACATGCAGCTACGGCCAACAAGAAGCCCAACTCTCCGCAGACGAGTGCTACAGACGCTCCTGCTCACGAGAGCACTGTATGTGCATATTTATTTGCTACGCATAAGACTGCCTGTGTTGGGTATATCAATGTATAGACATGCCGTAGATGTGTGAGTGCATATGTAGCTATGGACGTGTCTGTGTTATGTAGAAATGGACTTGTTTGTGTTTGTGTAGAAGTGGACTTGTCTGTGTTTGTGTAGATGGTCGTTGTTTAGATACCCCTGGTGTGTGTGTGTGTGTGAGCGTACGTGTGGCTATGGACTTGTTTGTGTTTGTGCGAAGCATTGTTTCGTAGGTATGCATGGCGTGTGTGAATATATATTATTATATATTTTCTGCATTTGATATGGATGAGATGATCAATGTTGGCGTACTGTATTAAACATCACGTAATGTTGGGTAGGAGATAAGTCCTGCAACAAGTGAATATAACATCTGCTGTACAGCTTGCAATTCATCTACCCGTGCCCATATCTATGACTGGGCCGGGAGATGCAGGCCCCATCATCCTACCACCTTTATTGGATGTAGTTAAGTAGAAAAGTATGGACATCACCAAATGATTCTAGAGTCAGGTAGAAGTGTAGCGTCTTAGGGTGCAGTAGAAGTCTCGTGAATCAAAGTTCCCTGCTTTTCTCTATTACCTACCACGAACCGATAAGGATCTCACATCCTGTGTGCTTGAGGGCTTCGTTCATTCCATAAACTCGCTCCATTGATCACACAGCAAGCCCGAAGGCCTTCGTATTCGATTTATGTCTATATATATATATATGTATATATACATGTATATTTATATATATATTTATATATATATATATATATCTATATATCTATATATATATATATATATATATACGAAATCTGTGTGTCGGTGTGTCTGTGTCTGTGTCTGTGTCTATGTCTGTGTTTGTGTGTGTCTGTGTGTATGTGTGTGTGCGTATTGTGCATTTC
>NW_014040401.1:110147-117369 GCF_001186125.1 Sphaeroforma arctica JP610 | reverse complement strand
ATTTATATATATTTATATTTATATATTTAAATATATATAAATATTTATATATATATACCAATGCGTTTTAAAGAAAGCATTCTCCCTCTTCTTCTTTTTTTTGAAAAACATTCAACTTTAATTTTAATCACTGGGTCCTCCCCTGTATATCAGGCAGGTGCTTACTTCCAGAATTCAGATCAGAGCCAGTATTTGAAGAAGAAAAACTGTCCGGTTCATTTTGTTACAAATATTTGTTTCATAGCCTACTTCTCTTGTTTTTTGTTTTGTTTTTTTTTAATCAAACCAAATAGCAAAACATAATCGTTTTTTTTTCTTTTACAAAAAGTAAGCAACAAATGAAACAAACTTTTATTACTCTAAAAGTTCTATTGAAACAAAGGGTTTTTAAACAGTTATTCGGAGCAAATATATATTTCAGTCAAATTGTGAAAAACTGAAAATTCGCACTTCTGTCAATCTGACTTCTTCTTGATCAGTTGTCCGGAGTCCCTTTTTTTAACCCCTTTATAATTTTTATATCGTTGAAAACTGGAAAGTAAAACTTCGTGCCACGAAATCCGTGATAGGCTGATTGCGGATCAAAATTCACATATTTTTATCTTTATTGTGTTTTTTTTTTCACATCGAACATATTCTTAAAGATTTTTTTAAACGAAACAAATATGTAGAGAAGCCAAAACTCTCAGAGTCGCAGAGCCCAATATTATGGATAAATTGTAGTAATCTATATAAAATAAATAGCTATTATAGTTGAACTCTTTTTTAAAGAAAATTTGTTTTATAGAAAGCAAATCTATAAAAGTTCCCGTTTTTCAAAAGGGCTGCCAGCCGCCGGTTCGCCACAGGAAATATTGCATATTTGTATATATAAAATAGCCGCTGCTGCTGCGGCTGAGTGAGTGACTGATGCTGAGTGCTGAGTGCTGACTGCTGACTGCTGACTCGCTGAGTGAACTGCTGTGACTTGTGTGCCCTGACTCCTGAGGTTTATTATTCTTGGCCGTAGGCTATATTGTACTATATTTTAACCTTCTCTTTTATCGTTTTGTTTTACAAAAACAAGCATCTATTTATGCTGTACTCTTTCTCTGTAGAACTATTTATTGCCAGTGAGTGTCTACTCTCTTTAACTCTTGTGTGTGTAAAAAAAGTGAAAGGAGCGCATTGTATTGTTCAAATATGTGCGGGCAATGTGCATTAATGGATTTGAAGAAAATGGTCCTTTTATATTTTATTTTGGTACCTTTTTTATCTTTTCCATCATCTAAAATATTTTCGGTGCTTTTTTAAGAAAAATACTGCATACCCAACACACACACACACACCAAGAGAAGAGAAAAGAGAAGAGAATCGAGAGAGAGATTCAAACACTCAGAGAGAGACCGAGAGTCTGTGAGAAGCGAAAGGTCCAAAATCCAAATTGTATTTACAAATTCCTTCCACCCGATGATGTTTTTTATTTCGTTTTTTCGACCAACAATTTTCGAGAAAATATGAATGTTCACAAGTAATCACAAGTCTTTTTCACATATTTATTTCAAATTTTGGTTGCGTAGCCAGTGTTTTTTTTTATATATGCGTGGATACCTAGGAGTAACATAGCATTATTTCGATTCCAACCTCTGAACAATTTAAACCGAACACTGCAAGAATTCCATAATGACAACTATGATAGAACCAAGTTCAAATACAGTGGCAGGCACCCTAACGCATACAATTCAACAGACAGATTGTACAGTGTCAGAGCCAAGGATAGTATCTTCATTGACTAATAGTTTATCGAGGTATCCTGCTGGGTTTCATGTGCTCACGAAGGCTCTGCAAGATGGATCAACAGCTGTAGTATATGCCGGTTACAACCCACAGACGAATCAAAGAGTGGCAGTGAAACAGCTCAGCATAGCGGGCCACACTGCGGAAACGCTAGCAACGGCAATGAGAAGGGAAATAACAGCTCATTTAAAGCTTGACGGTCACGTAAATGTTGGCCGCTTTCTTGGGGTCGAGTTGCCGTGTGTAAATAGTCGACAAACCTCGGGCATAAGTAACCCCGCTCTTATATTTGAACTTTACGAGCATGGAGATCTTCTAGAACACATACCAGTGCATAGAGGCTTGCACGAGTCTACAGCTGTGATTGCTATAAGCGGCGTATGTGAAGCGCTGGTTCACATGCATAATAAGGGCATAGTCCACCGTGACATCAAGTCCGAGAATGTATGTGTTGGTAATGATGGGTTCGTAAAAGTAATTGATTTTGGCTCATGCCTCTTTTTGGATAACGAGGAAAGAATACACGTCATGACCGAAGATGATTTCATGGTAGGTTCAATACCATACTTGGCTCCGGAATTTTACACAATGGCACGACAAAGCAAATGCAATCTGATGGCCGTGGATGCGTGGGCTTTAGGGATATTTATATATTCTGTATTGACTGGTGCTTTTCCTTTTACCGAGGCGAACTCCAACTGCGATGAGTTTCTTCGCTATACCAAATGTTCCGTAGCAGATAGTGAATTTGCCAGTTCTACTGGTTTTGGCGCTGTCAACTACTGGTCCGTACTCTCAACAAGGATGTCTCAAATCGTGAGCGGTTTGCTTTGTATTGATCCAACGCAGCGAATGTCAGTGTCGGAAGCTCGGAGTCTTCTGCAGTGAGCTCTTACTTGACGCTCGAAATATTAGGATAGTCGGCTACATTCTGTGAATGGCATGTCTTATATCATATCAGAAATATATAAACTTGTATCGATCAATTTGTTTTATTTATATATATATTCATACAATGCATATGCTTACATAGTACGCGTATGAGGGCTATCGGAATGTTGAGAACTTAGAACAGTTTGTCTCCTTATAAACAGTTATCCTCTACGCTATGCAAGATTGTAGCAAAACAAGCATCGATGATTCATCTTCTTCTGTTGTTAGCACTTCTATTTCGATACGCAAGTGTTGGAACGAGATCATGTGTGATTTCATTCTGCGACGGCTATGACGTACACATAGGCGGCAGACAATTGTGTAGGTTTGCAGGCTAACTTGTAAACGAACTAACTAGATGCAAAATTGTGTGAAGCACGTACGTGTCCGTGTTTCTGACTTTCTATTCAAATATTATTCCATAGCTGTTCAAGTTAGGAGGCTATAATCATTATTCACGCATATATCTGTGTGTGTCTGTGTGTAAATATATGTATCTTAGCGGGAAAAGAATCAGAGATGTTTAAATCTTTATTTATTCGTACAAACTACAAAGCCCTTGTTGTATCTGAAGTCTGAACCTCTGAGGATCAGAGTTGTGCTCTATCAACAAGAAGTGGCGAGGGCAGACTGCAGACAGTGCAGAGAGCCAGAGACTCAGGGACACTGCAACTTTTCATCATACGTTACGAAAAGGGATTTCCATGGAAATGCATGCTTTATATTTTCGACAGAAGTGAAAAAATAAAAATAGCAGGACTCAGTGGTAGCCTCTGGGCTTTGGGCCTCTACTCTCTGGCCCCTGGGTATGACTCAGTAAATATTTATTTTTAAAGAGCAAAGAGCTCGCTGAGGGAGGGCCCGGACTCACCGAAGGGGTGGTCTTTTGTCTGCTCCTTGTTTTTTTTAAATAAAAGCACAAAAATTGATATTTTGTTAGTTGCAAATAGAAGGCGTATACCTGTAGAAACACACATATTTACTGGTTAGTTGGTTTTTTTGGGCGGTGTTTTTTTAAAACAATAACAAATAACAACAAATAAAAGTTTACGACATAAATGTTTTGTTTTTGCTATTCTTTGGAAAGTAAAAAACCCAAACAATCAGTCGAACGCACGCCAGGTCTCTCTCTCTCTACTATACACATGTGCTCTATTTAGTAAATAATAGCTTTCTCCAATCTCCAGTGACCAGTCCCCACTCCCGAGACCCGAATCCCCTATCTCTATTCCTTTACACTCGAAATACAGTCTACAGTCCATAGTTCCACAACCCACAGTCCACTCACTACTGTCCTGTGTCCAACTGTCCACTATCCAAAAACCCTATATCTTTACAGCTATGACTATAAGCCCCTGACTCATGAGTTAGCTTCTTTATTTTTTAAACAAATTATACTGTCTACTAATCGACTGTTTTTTTGTTTGTTTTATTTTTTTTAAACAAAAACACAAAAAAATAAAGATCGAATATAAACTATAAAAAAATACAACACTTTGTATACAGACTATATACAATATTTACTTGCAAAAAGAAATAGTATTTCTCCTTTAATATAATTTTTTTAACAAAAAGGGAGGTTTTATATTCTTCACTTTGATTATACACTTTTTTTTTAAATACAAAATAAAAAACCCCCATTTTTTCGAATTCCAAACTCTAAATATCAGAGAGTTCAAGACAATTTCAGAAGTTCAGGCACAGGCCCCCAGGGTCAATTGTTTCTCATTTTTTTACAATACAAAAATATTAAATCAATACTATTTTTAAAATTGGTATATAGTGATGACAATAAAAAGTATCCAGATGGCAGACGTCCAGTGGCAGACAGGCAGTACTACTATTTTTGATATAGTAATAACTGTTAAAAATACTAGAGAGAAAGAGTCTGAGTCTCTGAGTCTCACTGAGATTAGTAACTACAGGAGAGCGAGTAATAAATAGGCCCCACTACCCCCCAGGCCCCCAGGGCCTACTGCTGCTAGTAGTAGTAGTCCCCCAGCCAATCCGCCGACACGGGGGTGCTGACAGCTGCGTGCTGACTACTAAGGTGGGCCGGTGGGGACTGGGCTACTGGGGGGGTGGTGGGGCCTACTACTAATAGCTAGAGAGAGTAGAGAGGAGTAGGGGGCCTTGCTGCCTACCTAGCCTGCGCGAGTGCCCGGGCCCTGCGCGGCTGCGCCCCTCAGCGACCTAGGCCTCAAGCCATAATTTCTACTTTCTCAGATTCTCTGTACTAATGTATGTACTACACTATAGCGACTGTACTCTGCAGAATGTAGTCTGAGATTAAAATAAGAGTAAAATGAAGGCATATATAATTATATATTACTGGCTGGTAGCATAAACATGTTGCTAAAAAACATGAGGCGACCTGAGAGCCCGATTTTAGGATTTAGGGTTATTGTACAATGTACACTGTGCACTGTACAGCTTAGCTTATAACGCTATGGGGGTACGGGATAGAAGTTGAACGTATAAATTTCAAAACGTTACAACGGTTATAATGTGATCAGAAGGGCCTACCTAAGTTCTTTTACAGGTCTAGTTCGTATGGAAAACAGTACACACTTAAATGTTTAGTAGGCACCTATGAGCATACAAAGGACCGCATATAGAATAAAAGTTAAACGTAAGTCAAACGTAAACGTATATTTATTCGATTTATAAAGGCTTTAACGGAAAACGGTCTCAGGTTAGCATTCACCACTTGGGCAAAACCATAGCCTTCTAAATTTTAAAAATATTAATAAAAACAAAACACTAAAAAAATTGATTAGGTGTATACAAGGTTCTTCTTGTTTTTTTTGTTTTGTTTAGCTTTTTGTTTGAGGCCTGGGGATCTGGGATGACCGGCTGGTCCGCTGCCCGCTGGCGGCTGGCCTGAATATTATTTATTAAAAAAAACCCCCAATAGCTGGTTGTGGTACGTGTGCCTGCCTAGTGCCTACCCCCTCTTGGTAAAAAAGACTCGAGAGTGGAGACTCGAGTGACTTTTGACAACTTCAACTGACAACAAGTGACAACTGACAACTCCACTGTCCCGTCTCACTCTCTCACGGGCCACGACAGTTATCGCATATATCTCGCACGTGACTTGAGAGTTGAGTGATTAGTGAAGTCGTGATTGAAAACAGAAAACTGAGATGTGTATTATATAATTTTTTTATTTTAAGACAAAAAAAGTAAAAGAGTCGTATTTACAATTTTACATAACCACTGTACAAGTGTACATACTATTTACGTACACGTTTTTGTTTGTGTTTTTTTACTAAAGTAAAATATAATTATTGTTAATTTAAAAATACACGATTTGTGAACTGTGATGTGAATAGTGAATAGTACTGTACCCCCCCCCCAGCCCCCACCTCTTCCCCAGCCAGCCCAGCAGTCTTGTGATTCCCAGTTGATGACTGATCACTGATCACTCTTGTCTTCTCTCTTGCTTGTGTGTGTTGTGAGGTTGTGACTTGTGACTTGTGACTTGTGACTTGTGACTTGTGACTTGTGACTAGTGACTTGTGACTTCTGCTTTGTGACTTGTGACTTCTGACTTGTGACTTGTGACTTGTGACTTGTGACTTGTGACCTGTGACTTGTAACTTGTGACTTGTGACTTTTATATGTGCGTCATAATTCTCAACATATTTATTTTTTTAAACAAAATATGTAAAGTTCTCTAAAGAAATAACAAAACGTCTTTAGAAAACAAGAAAAGTGAATAAATATATAGATCGCTCTCGCCGAGAGAGAGAGTCGTAAATTAAATACAGTCTAGCGGGAAACGGGGCCTCGGCCCTCGGGGCGCGGGACCTCGGTCTCTCAACCTCTCTCGTGAGCTCTCAGCCACGCTCCCGCGTCATTTGGATTGTGGACGACTGGACGCACGGCCCCACGAGTGTCTCCAATATTTTGAGCACAAATTATATCTTTTTGTTGGAAACAGGAATGTTGATTTCGTCCGGAACCCTACTAGTAGAAACCTCTATCCAATAGTATATGCCAACAACGAAAAAGACAACTGTTACTATGAGCTGAATAGATTACAAAGAGCATATTTCAAGGCACTTTCGAACCAATTTTGTCGTCTCCAAGTGATGAATTGAAAATAGCGAAATACCGACATAAATAGCAAGTAGATTACATTTATATCTTTCGAGTTTCTGAAAACGTAGCTTTATCACTAAAAGCTTTAGCAGGTCCCTCAGAACTTTATTTATTCCAAATAAGGAATAAAGTGAAGCTTTTTATGCCCATTTAAGACCCTATACATGAATATAGAAAGGCCCAATACAAAAAACAAGATGTGATACCAGCAGTAGAAGAGTCGAGGTTTTGGGGGCCTCCCCCACCACAACAACATCATATTATTTTTTTGAAATCCGGACCGAAACGTGAACCAAAATTGAAGCTGCACTTTTTAGAAAACCATGGGGCGCGCATTCTCAAAAGAAACAAGGGTACGAAAACCCAAAATTAAAAATTATCTTAAAGAAAACGAACAGTCGAAACC
>NW_014040401.1:106737-110025 GCF_001186125.1 Sphaeroforma arctica JP610 | reverse complement strand
AGAAAACCATGGGGCGCGCATTCTCAAAGAAACAAGGGTACGAAACCCAAAATTAAAATTATCTTAAGAAACGAACAGTCGAAACCCTCCCCCCCCCCCCCCCCCCAACCTACAACCAAAAAAAAATGGATATCTGGACCCAAACGTGAACCAAAATTGAAGTTGCAGTTTAACCATGGGGCGCGAAAGAAAACCCAAAAAAAAATCTATATATATATATTTATCATTTCCCCCTCTTTTCAGAGCTTTTAGCTCCCAACCGACGTCAGCGGTGTTTTATTTATTTTAGCCTGATAGTTTTTTTACTCTATATATATTTTTATATGCAGTATTTATTGGTTGTTTCTTGTTTTTGTTCTATTATACTTTTACAAAACTAATAAATAATATATGTATTTATAAATACCCTATGTATGATGGAGAAATTTTATTGTAGAATTGCATAGCCTTCTAAATTAGACAAGAATTGCTTTTTGTAATTTTGTAGTCTTTATTTATATTATAAATAATCGTTTAATTTTTCAGGTTATGAATCATAGCCCTCTAAATTATACATTATGAATCCTATTATTATTTGTTGTTGTTTTTTTATAATAATAAAATTAAAAAGCCCGTTGGATTCGGCCATTCGGGTCTACAGTTTACAACTCTTCACTCTACAGTCTACACTCTACAGTCTACTACAGGACAAAATTTAAATACTATTTCCGCTGTATTTACGACTTTTCTGCTCGCGACCATAGGCGCCTAATTACCTAATCCGACGTCGGAAGAAACCTGATTTCTGCTCGCGACCTTTTTGCTAAGCTCAGTCCGATAAACTTTGAACGTAAATGCAAAAAGTTTTGTTTTTGAAAGCGTTTATTTATATAGGGGCAAATCGACCATGAAAAAATTCAAATTTGCACCTTAGAAATTAATTGACTTCTTTTTAAACAAAATGAAAAGGCGATTTGAAACTATTTACAACTGACACAAAGTGAAAAATAGTACAATTCGTGACAGCTAGGCCGCCTCAAAAAAGGTACCTATTTGTAAACCCATACGACTATATTTAGGATAAACTTTGAGCGTAAACGCTTATCATTATTTTTTACGCTTATCATTATTTTTTGCGTTTTAACTGGAAACGTAATGTTAGCCTTTTAATGGCCTAATGGCCTAATCCAGAGGGCATGCCAATATTTGAATATTGAAAATGAAAGGACTGTTTAGTCATTTGTGACTATTATAAAATGAAGTCTCTGGCTAGTCTCTAGAGAGAGAGTAGGTCTATTGCGTATAAATAGCCATAGGTCGGTCGCAGTGGAGCACAGCGAAGAAGTGAGACTCTGAGTCTGTGGAGTGTGGACTGTGGCTGACGGCAGAGCTCATAACGTAAAGCGTATTCACGTTTATTTATATTCAAGGCGTAAGCCGGCAGAGTACGGTAAGCGTAAAAACGTACAAAGTTTTCTTATTATGTACATTTGTATATTTTTATTTATTTTTTATTGTTTTACAAAAAATAACAAAAAAACAAAATATCGAAATACAATCTATATAAAAAATCAAAACTTGAGTCTTGACAGCTTGGCCTGTATCAATACCATAAACTTAAATCAATGTGTCCTATTTACACTCCTATTGGTCGATCCTGACCCAAGGGTTTCTACTAGTTGTCTACCTCTATTAGACTATCAGTGTTCAATTTTTTTGCCCATATCGGACAGTGGACGTACCTAAAGTCTAGAGGCGGACTTTAATAGTTTTTGGTTTTTTTTTAAACAAACCAAATATGGGATTTTAAAATCTATAGTGCATCGTTACTCTTTGAGCATGTCTGTGGTGCTCTAATCGAATAGGATACATATGAATGTAGAGCAAGGTTCCTTTCAGTTTCAGACTTGGGCACTTGGGGCAAAGCGTTTTATCTTCCTAAAAGAATGTATTGTTGTGGGTATTTTTTAACTCCACTTCTACAGCGTGTCATATTCTGACAGGCTATTAGCCCCCCTGTGTGTGTAAGTGTAGGACTGTAGGGCAGTTAGGACTGCAGCGGGGGTTTCCAGAATCGGAAACCTGGCAGCAGGGACTGAAAAGTTCGTGGAAATCAACCTGGCTAATGGCCAAAATTTAAAGAGTTGAATTTTTAACCAATGATCGCTTGTATATGTCTTCATTTATTGTTTTGAAATAGTAGTATATTTCCTGAAGGATATTTACATTTAGAAGGAAATTTTTATAGAAACAATATAAAACGATGTTTTCATTGGCTCTCACAGCTTGGAAATCGAGGAAGATTAGGTGCAGGATTTGAACAAAACGCACCCCGATTTCACACTTGTGAACCTGGAAAATCTTTTTTTGATTCTTCCGATTACATTTTTATTTATTTATTGTAAAAATATAATAACCATGAATATGGACATAAACATCGTGAAGATGTGAACACAAAAATGAACAAAAATAAAATATATTTATAAACACACAACACACACACAAATAAATAGAAAACACGGCAGTATCCGAGAATATAGCCAGGTTAGTTATCTGTGCTTGGTATTATTCTAATCTTACATTTGATGATATCAAATGGACATTAAATCATCCTTTGGGAGACGCCTTTCAATCAGACCTCTCCAAACATATTGCGTGGGATGATATACCATGGCAGTTAATTGCCCAGCTATTAAATTATGTTCATATACATAAAGCTACCGAGGTCTTTCAAACCCTTTTTCTAAAGGGATTAATGAAAGACAATCTTGTAAGATTCGGTCTAATAAAGGCGATTATAATGCCTTAGAAAAAATAAACGCGTAGGTAAATTCTAAATATCGTGTAAATATCGATAAAAATAAACGAAATGAGACGTTTAATAAAGTTAGGTTTGCCTCGTGAAAACAGCAATACTCTGAGGGATTATGAGGCTGAGACACTGCCTATATATAATACACTCAGTACTGTTTCCGCCGAAGGGATTTCATTTAGTGTTTCGTTGTCGCTCTATTCTGGGGCGAGTCCGAGAGACTCATAAAATCGTATCTTTAGAAAAGAAATGAAAAATACTCTTGACGTCCTTAGTTATTGTCTTAACCAATGACTTACCAATATCAAAAATTACCGACTTAGCCTTCATCAGACTGGCACATCTGGTTGGCTGATCGGAGGATCAACTAGGCAACATTAATAGTCCCTAGAAACCTATATTCGGTTGAGCCATCTCGCTACCGATGTATTCAGATATAAATAAAGTTGGAAAGTAAATATAGTTCTATAAATAGAACTAGACCAACTCTTTATGTT
>NW_014040401.1:79353-89790 GCF_001186125.1 Sphaeroforma arctica JP610 | reverse complement strand
CCTCGTGCTATTAAGAGTACATTTAGGAAACTTAAGTTCCTCGTACTATTGAAAGTACGTTTATAATTTGCGTACTGCTTAAGAGTACGCTTATAACATAGAGTCTAATGTGGAGGCCCGGCTTATTACACTATTGCGTCCGCTTCGAAGCTTACGTTTACGAAGCCAATAAGCGACGCAAATGGATCGGTTAAGACGATCCTTGCTAATCCTGATGAGAAAACTCAGAAGGATCTAACTCTAATTACGGAGAAAGGCGACAACCCGCTTAAGGGAGAGGATGAGAAGGAAAGCTCATAGAGCCGACCCGAATCAGAATCAAACCAGCCATCGCACATAAGTAAGTTGATCGATGAGAACACTGAACATAAGAATCAGTTAGCCGCTCTTATGAAGCGACTGACTATTGAACAGGTAGAGAAGATGTATGAGTCAGGTGAGAAAGCAAAACGCTTACGCGAACATATTATTCCCCGTACTACTCAAGCTCTTGAAAATTGGACCGCCTGTCAACTGGAAACGCCAGTCACGGACGAGCCCGAACTACCCGGTTTTCCGATAGTCTTCGCGGATTTCAACTCCGAAGAGCAGACACTATTCACGCCAGGAGTATCCCCTGAACACGAGTCTGCTATTCTCGAGGATCTTATAAACCCCGAGACAAGAAATAAGACTCAGCAGTAGCTTCCCCATTTGGAAAAGGCCCCACGCCATGTACCAAAGTCTACTAGATATATTCTCCCTATGCATCAAGACCCACAGGAAATTATATCACCTGAGCTACTCAGCAGGAGCTTCACCATTTGGAAAAGGCCCCACGCCATGTACCAAAGTCTACGGGATATATTCTCCCTATGCATCAAGACCCACAGGTGATTATATCACCTGAGCTACTCAGCAGAAGCTTCCCCATTTGGAAAAGGCCCCACGCCATGTACCAAAGTCTACGGGATATATTCTCCCTATGCATCAAGACCCACAGGTGATTATATCACCTGAGCTTCACATTAACGAGAAGCGTAAGTCTTCTATTATGGACTTTGGGGCACATTCTCGAGGCACTAAAGCTGCCCGTAGGCGCGCCAACGACATCGAGTTTATTCGAGTCGATCGGCACGCTATTCATCAGCCTGCCGAAGATTTCCAATCTGAAGAGGTAACCAGGCTAAATCAGACTGTAGATGGCGCATGACTTACACAACGCTAGCGACGTCACCTACTACGCTAATCTAATCGCTATTAAGCAAAAGTGGATAGACCAACTACTGCAGGCTCAACGTGGACAAGACCACCGCGACAACCAGAAGTACAAGGGCTGATCATAAGGACGAGTTCATAAATAACCATGATCTCGATACTCTGACATGCACCTTAAATGCGTTTACGGTAATGTTGGAGACGAATGATATCGCTCCGCAACAGTGGATAGCTGCGTTAATGCAGTCCTTTGACCCTGAGGGTACAAGTTATTTAACCCTACAGAGACATCTCTACGAACTAGACCGGTGTCGAAACTGGTCAGCAGTGTGTTGGTCAGTAATATCCTTGTTAAGTAAGGATATGCGCAGTCCAGGGCTGAGCTCGATATTAGCCGAGCCAGCACCAAACACTACCATACAGAGCTACATATTGAAGTTCGATGCTGACTTGCAACGTCCCGATATTAAGAAGGACAAGATACAGCGATGGTATGAGTTCCTGGCTATACATGTGTTTTGTATGAACATCAGCAATAATGACCGAGAAAGTTTGTATATTGAACTTAGACGTAAGTATGCAAACAAACCTCGAGATTTAGGTCATGAAACAAAGTTTCATCTGAACCGCCTTGAATGGGACAAGTTCTATCAAACTGTGTCCATTTTGTATTATTCCAGTCGAGTAACCTTGCAGGCGAAGGCGGTTGTTAAGAAACCGTGGGAGCAGACCGATCAAGGGTACGTATCCAGGCAGACCTCAAACGAGAGACCCCAACATACACGTCCACGTGAATCTACTCAATGTACACTCCCTGTTAAGACGATGCGTGCGGAGCACAAGGAACCTGCATACAAGCAAGTTAACAAGTGTGCTGATGAGAAATGTGGTTGTAACATGTACCAGTTAATCCCTAACGGTTACTGGAACGGAAAGCATCCCCATTCTTGTAAACACTATCTTACAAAAGGCGATAAATGTGAGAAGACCAATGGCTACCACACTAAATCGTGTACCGTCAGACCCGACATTAAGTTGGACTGACGGTACTACCGGGTACAATCGTTACAAAGACGGTCCAACGACTCTTTAGATGAGCGTGTAGTAACCCCTGTATATTGCAATGGAAATAAAATTCTTGCGTTGATTGATCCTGGTTCTGAAATTTCATGTATATCCGATCGCTTAGCATTAATGAAAGATATCGAAAGGAGAACACAAACTACACCCGCTCATTATTTTCGTGGCGGATATAGTGAGTTACAAATCCCCTCTAACAAGGACGAACCTGATCACCATGGTTTACTATGGTTAGAGAAGGTACAACGTATTTATAACGTTGTATATCCTTGCTTGCGAGAAATATGCAATTGCCTTATTAAAAAGGCAAAAGCGTTGGAACACTATCAAGGAGATAGTAGAGTATCAGGTCGTTGACAGAATTAACATCCGTCAACGTAATTCCGATGCTACTGTATTAACATCTAAATGGATAGGTCCATATATAATCTCTGTAGCAGACACTAAAAGTGGAACGTACGAGGTAAATAACCCCGATGGTTCTAGTGCGCTTAATATAGGCGCAAGTCGTATTCCGATTACAGAGATTATACTCGCAAGAAGACATGATTCTAATGTCCCTCTTGACCGCTCCGAATTTAAAGATATAATATGGAGAACGGATAAAGGAGGGTATACATACTATCGTACTCGCTTTATAGACGGTACAATCGCTGAGTTGACTTCAGATGCTTTCGATAATCAAGACTATTTAAAAGCCAGTAATCGAAAATGGCGTAAACGCCTGCATAAGTCACAAGCTGAAAAAGATAGCATGTTTCCATCGTCTGAAGGCACGGAAGTTAAAACTTACCCGCCTACAGCATTTATCCGGATCTTTAATGCTCATCCTTCATATGTGCTTAAGACACTGAAGCGTAAGAAACGTCCAGTCGACCACCACGAACCTACTGGACCTAAGCCCAAAACTCACAGGGTAACCGAGAACGCTTAAGTTCTTCGCTTGAGAAACATTAACTATATGTTATGCTGCTTAATTTTTCGACCCGTTTTAATTTTACTCACTTTTTGGCCCAATATCAGCTTGAGTGAGCAACTAACCTCTCTTCGGTCTCAAAGCTGGGTGGGGGCTGTGTAATAGCCGGGCCTCCACATTAGACTTTAAGTTATAAACGTACTCTTAAGCAGTACGTAAAATATAAACGTACTCTTAATAGTACAAGGAACTTAAGTTTCCTAAATGGTTTTTAACAGTTTAATTCATTAATACCTTTTCCATTTCACATATCAGATGTTTGGATGAAGGCCATTAAAAGGCCCGATTAAAATGCCAAAGACAGGATTAGGATATAGTTTTGTTAATAGAACTATATTTTATTCCAAATCTATTTATATCTGAATACTTCGGTAGCGAGATGGCATAACCGAAAATAGGTTTCTGGGGACGATTAATGTTACCTAGTTGATCCTCTGTTCAGCCAACCAGATGTGCCAGTCTGATGATGGCAAGTCGGTAATTCTTGATAAGTGGAAAGTTATTGGTTAAGATAATAACAAAGACATCAATAGTATTTTCTTTTTCTTTTTACTATTTTTTTTTCTGAAGATAGGATTTTGTGAGTCTCTCGGATTCGCCCCAACGAAACATACCATAGTTTTTAATAGAGCGACAACGAAACACTAAATAAAATCCCTTCGGCGAAAACAGTACTGAGAGGATTATATGTAGGCAATGTCTCAGCCTCACAATTCCTCAGAGTATTGCTGTTTTCACGAGGCATACCTAACTTTACTAAAGACTCATTTCGTTTATTTATTTCGAATTTCACTATACTTAGATTTAACCTAAGCGTTTAATTACTCTAAGACGTTAATATCGCCTTGATAGACCGAATTTTACAGGTACAAAACTCACTACCGGTATCAGAACATAAAACTCGGGGGAAACCGAAGTCATTAAATACGTGATAGCATAGCTCTGCCACTGTTTGCGGGCGTTTGTTCGGTATTGCATAAAGCAAGTTATAGCCCGAATTCACACATAATAAATGACATATATACATCGCCAGTATGCTTGGATCGCGGGAGTTTAATCAAATCGACTATGACTCGGCGCATCGGTTGGTCTTCTGTCACACTTTTGAGGGATGCCCAACCGTAGCGCTTGCTCTGGTTCTTTTCACAATCAGTACAGCGTCGGTATACTTCACGTATGGTTTCTTTCAGCGCCGGGTGATCAAGCCCTGCACGAATAGCCATCTTATAAGTATGCTCATATGCTCGATGAGTTAAATTGTGTATTATTTTAACTCTACTCTCGAACTCTTCTAAGTCAGTCAGATTATGTGTAACGCTGGCAGGATGAACCATAGTCCCGTTAGATAGGGCTACTTCAGTATCAGGAAGGGTAGACTCCTGATATACGTAATTAACAACATTAGATTATTGAAGTATCTTCTTCAGTTGTTTCGCAACTCCTGGCTGTTCTTTAAGCAGCGCTTTACGTAGTTGAGTGCGAGCTTCAGGTTCTCTTAGAGCTTTGAGTCTTTGATCCATGGCCTTAGCTTGTTCCATATTTTTACGATATAATGCTGTCTCAATCGGCATTACCTCGACTGCATTCTTGTTGGGTGCATGTGTTGTATGAGTCTTGAGCTTTTGTTCAAACTCCTTAAACTTCTCTAGTTTAGCTAGGAACTCGGTTGAGGGTTTCCACTTAGTGGTACCTGCAGGACCGATGCGACAAACGATGGTGTGTTTCCAAGGTGTCTTCTTAATAGAATAGGATCCCTGATACAAGAACGTGTCGGTTTCACAGTCGACATAGATAGGCTCGTCTTGTATCATATTAATTAAATCACGTAACCATGGGTCGGAGCTACGTAAGGGACAACACAGCGTAATGGTAGATTTAGTAATACTAACATAATTTAACAACTGTGCGATAAGAAGTCAAGTTGAAAGGCAACCCCTTTAGGATGAGTCAACGACCTATAATCAGAAACCTGTTTGTTATGTTCTGCGGCGAACATATCAATAGTAAATGGACCCCATCTTGACTGAGCGAGGTTAAACCATTTCTTATTAAGCATCCAATCGGTTGCTAATAAATCTTTAACTGTTTTCTAGTAGTCAGGGACAAATCGGGAGAGCATGTTAGGAAGATGATTATGTATTCCTGGTATGTGTGTAATGTTAACAGCGAACTTGGCAATGATGTCATGCCAGCGGCTCACAAACTGTGAATCAGGGTTCATGTCCTTTAAATACGTTAGAGACTTTTGATCACAGGCGACAGTGAAGTAACTTCCATAAAGGTAGTCTTTAAACTGTCTTAGCCCATTAACTATAGCAAGGAGCTCTTGTTTAACGGTAGGGTAATTCCGCTGACTCTTATTATAACTCTTGCTAAAGAATTGTATGTAGCGCGATATACCATTTATCGTTTGGTATAGCACTCCACCTACCGCTTGATCCGAAGCGTCGGTTGCTACTTGGAATGGGACGCCATCCATAGGGTATTGCATGATGGGTGCGTCTATTACTTTACTTTTGACTAGCTTAAATGCATCATCACATTCCTTAGTCCAAAGCTTTCCCTTTAAGTAATGAGAAAGATGAGGTACCGAATCCGAGAAGAAGTTAACAAACCCACACACAGAGTTCACATCTCTTCCAGTAATCGGTGTCAATAAATCCAACATAAATTGTTTCTTGCCAGGATCAATTTCTACCCCTGCTGCAGATATCTTGTAACCAAGTAAGTGTATAGTATCTTTAGCAAAGGAGCACTTGTCCTCGTTAATCTTAGGTTTGGCATGGCTAAGTCGCTTTAAGATTTCCTTAACGAGTTTAGCATGTCCATGTGCTGTCTTTGTAATGATAACTATATCATCTAAATGTACTGATACGTTATCCGACAGGTCCGCAAATAGTTCCATCATAACTTGTTGGAAGAAAGAAGGTAACATGTGTAAGCCTTCAGGTACACCTTTAAACTGGTACTTCTTACCTTGCCAAGTAAAGGAAAAGTATTTCCTATGCGGCTCATATATTTGTAATTGATGGAATGCAGCTTTTAAGTCTACCTTGGAAAAGATAGTCGCACCTTTCATTTTGTGTAGAATCTCGCTTATCTTTGGTAAGGAAAAACTATGTTGCGGAATTAGTTTGTTGATTGGCGACAGGTCTAGTCCTACTCTTGTTTTACTAAACGTTCCATCAGACTTGTATTGATCGACCGATAAGAGAGCTAAGTTAACTGGGGTTGTATCATAATTGATTTCAATTAGACCCTGTTGTAACCAATCTTCAATTTGGGTTTTGACAACGTCTTTGTGTCTCCAACTCACGTAGTTATGTGAAGGACACTTTAACTTAGAGAAGTCGACGTTTGTTATGTCAAGCTTAACGTACCCGTTAGAGAACTTAAAACATACACCAGTCAGTTATTGCAATCTTCCTGTTTTGTATAATTAAGTCCATAATTATATCGGTATCATATCCTTTGCTTCACCTTCCGGCGGGTTAGGTATCTTTAACAGGTTATCATCTGACTGATCTTTATTTGGGTCTAGCCCATTAGGCAGACCAGTGAGAGTTATACCTAAACTGAGAAGATCAGTCATACCTGTAATTAAATCGTATTTCTGGGACATGTCAGTAACGATCAGGTGAGTCTTTACTTCTCTTCTATCTGACAACATTATGTGTGCATAGTCAATGGCTTTTTCGCAAGTGGTAACCTTGCCATTTCCCAAGATTAAATTAGTTGTTTCGTTATGGATAGCCATGTCTGTAGCGTAGGATACTCGGCGTGAGATAGCAGAGACTTCAGCACCTCGATCAAAAAGTGCTATAACTTCTTCTCCATTTACATAAACGGTTTGAAATATACGTTCATCTCCTTTGGTATAGATTTTATTGAACTTTTTCTCATAATTTTGCTCTAGTGCACACATATGGAACTGTCAGTGCTTAACTTGAACGTCCGGTATATCTTTGCAATCATCTTTGTGCCAACCGTTCGTACCATTGCAAGTAGTACACTCTTTCATATAGTGTCCAAAGTTTGGCTTGCCTGGTGCACACTTAACAGAGTCGTGTTTACCATTCCACTTACCATCACGTTTAGTGAGGTTGTAACAACACTTCTTGCAAAGTGCTCTCGCCTTCCTTTCACCCTTTGGTTCAGTAGAAGTAGAGCCTTTACCACCTCCGGCAGTAGTGTGAGGTTTCTTAGTATTATGCGTAGTGTTATTCTCTATCGCGGTACGCTTAACAGGCTGGGTAAAGCTCGAGGTACTAAGTACTCTAGTAGATGGGCAGGTATGCTTGTGAACTATCTTCTCAAAGACAGACCAAGGTATAGATCGCAAATCACCATAGACGATGATATCAGCATTGACCATCTTAGAAATGTTAGCCCCCAGAGTCTCCATCATCTGACAAATTAATAAATATTCGCCAGTATAGGTACGACCTCCCATCCGAGTGTTCATATGTGTCATATGAGGTAGAGCACCTCGAATAGTAGCATCGTTCGCAAAGGACTTGCGAGACTCTAGAAGTTCACGGTCACGTGCATCTTCAAAGAAGGCGTTAAGTATATTCTCATGCAACTGGCGCCAGGGTAGGGCTTTCCAGTTGGGCTCATGGACCTTCAAGATAGTTTTCCATTCCTCTGACTCACAGAAATGAATAAAGGCATTCATCATCTGCTTATCCTTAAGGCTGGCAGACTTCTTAAGTTGGTCAAAGGCCTTCAGTGTCTCCACTGTACTCTCATTAGTAGAGAAATCGACCTCAGCCTTCGCGTTACCTATGTAGTAAGTACACGTCGAGTAACTATATCTCAACGTTCTCCCTCCTCAGGGAGGGGGACGTTGTTCATTTATTAATAATTGTAAACAGTAATCCTAAGATTAATGACTCTCAAAATGAGTCATCAGTCATGTACTGTAAAAACAGCAAAACCCTAAAACCCAGTTTATCAGATTATTCTGATAAACTGTAAAACTTATAATAGACCTAAAATAATCAAATAAACTACGTACTATAGTATTCTGACCACAAACCCCCCAAACTGAAACACTGGCCGAAGCAGTGTGCCAGTTTCAGAGATTATAAGAAATACTAAAGTACCTTATGTACTGGCAGTTATCCTCCGAGAGCTAGAGCAGTGTGCTGGCAGTTATCCTCTGAGAGCTAGAGCAGTGCGCTGGCATTTAACCTCTGAGAGCTGGAGGGCTCGAAGATCACGGTTCGAGCGTACCGTTCGACCAAATGGTCGTCATATAATTAGCATTAGATTTGGGCGCGTTGGCGCTTACGTGTCCGTGTTTGCGAAACTTTATTGTAGGCCACGATATCGTTGGCATCATCAAATGCTTCCGCTGTTTCCCACGTTGGTTCGCCTTCCCGCCATCTCACCAGGTATTACAATTTCCCTGTCTCATCATTAGTACGGTGTGTAATAATGTGGCGAAACTCAACACCTCCTTCAGTCCACAATTCATCGTTAAGTGGAGGGTCTGTGCGTCTATGCACCAACCGAAGGAGTTCCACCCGTACCGGTTTGTCCTTGAATTCTGGCGGAACGGAACCATCTTTGTTCGCTAACTCATAGTGTTGCCCGTGTCTGGCCTTTACACCATATGGCCCAAACAATGGCCGCATGGCCTTAGTTGTGCGGCCTTCTGAACGTACCATAACCACGTCCCCTTCATCGAAGTGTACCAAGTCATGAGCATGCAGGCGATCAAATGTCTTCGTTTGTTTGCCTGTATACTTCTTGGTAATGTGGTGGAGAGTCGGCAGGATGGTATCCTGCAACTGGTCTAACCGTTGTGCCCAGGTGTCATTCGTTATTGGCTGGGAGTTAGGCAACTCGTCAGTGAAATCGGCAAATGGGACGTGACAGCGGCCAAAGTATACGCTGAACGGTGCACTCTAATGGCGGCGGGATATCCGAAGGTTCTGGTACAGCATCGTAAACGGAAGGCGTTCGTCCCAGTAGAGGAACCGCCTCACAGCATTGTCTAATGGAACGTGTAATTTCCTTATGACGGCGTTCCGCTGCGCCCAGCACTTGGGGTCGATATGGTGGAGACACCTTATGTAACACCCCAACTTCTTGCACCAAACGCTCCACTATTTTATTGGTGAATTCATTCCCCATGTCCGTTTGGATCAGCCGTGGAAAACCATGCTCGACAAAAATCTCTACGAGTGTCTGTGCCGTGGTCTCCTTCGTCTTGTCCGGTGTGGCTCGGAGGACGGAGTAGCCAGTGGCGATGTCCAAGACGTGAAGTATATAATTGTTCTTGCGCCTGGACTCCAGTGGCATTGGGATGTAATCCACTTGGATGTGGTCCCATGGATAGCGTGCGTCAATACTAATCATCGGGTGGAAGCCTTTACGAAGCGTATCCTGGCCCAAACACGTGGCACACTGCCGCTTTACCTCTGTGGCTAATTCTAGTGCCCCAGGCCATACATGACCGTCCTGATAGAGTTGTTGGACTGTGTCCGCTGCTCCATGATGTCCCTGTTCATGTTGCGCTTGTGTAAGCCGTGTGTGTCGCTGTTGCTCTGCCGGAGTCGCCCGTTCAAACGCTGGTTGACTTTCGGCGTCCGCCATTGTCACTGAGATTTCGCGCGCTGTGTCTAAGCACATGATATACTCTATGTGCTTTGGTTCTGCATACCCAAGTCGCTGTGAAAACAGGGGGTCCAACTTGAACCCGTTGAGGGGTCCCACCCGTGCTACTACCGTATGTCCCCAAGGTGTCTTCCCGCAGGCGTACTTAGCATGCTTGAGGAATGTATGGGGTGTTCGTGGGACCAATAGTGGATCTGTTTGCAATAACTGCTTGAACAAGTCAACCCATGGTGCTCTTGGTATCCATGGCAAACATACCGTTGCCCGTGCGCCGTCCGCTCGTATCTTGCGTAACATCCTATATATCTGTTTCCAAGATGGGTTCATCCATCCGTCAACTGTCGACCAGTCGTGAGAAAACGCGCCTTCTCCCTCGTCCTTAGTCCAGAATCTAGGGAGATGAGCTTTGGGTGGATCTGCAAATACATCTACGTCGTTCGGACCGAAGTGTTGTTGCGCTTGTTCAAAGTAACTAGGGAATAACTGCCAACAATACGTATACAGTATTTCAGGTTCGTCCTACTCCGCTGTTCCCTCATGCACTCTACTCGACATGT
>NW_014040401.1:70237-79333 GCF_001186125.1 Sphaeroforma arctica JP610 | reverse complement strand
AAACACTTCCGTCGTCCCCAGTCGAGGAGTTGAACCGCCTTGTCAGCTAAATATATGAATGACCCAGGTGGTGTAGGAGTTGTCGGGCGGCCGAGGAGGTCTGCGGATGTCTGTGAGATACATCTTCTGTTTGCCCCCGTGTCAATTAGTGCCTTGAACATCCGTCCGTTCACTTGCACTTGGATATAAACACGGCTATCAGACGACAGCAATGGGTCCTGTATTGCCACTACGTCCCTAATAGTGTTAACAAATGTGAAGCTCCTATCCGACTCAGACACCCTCACCTCTCATGCTTGGTCGTTCACCGACTCCCAATCACCTTGGTCCTGGTCTGTTTCCATCGTTGTAGGGTCGAAGTCTTCCGTGAGTATCGTATTGATATGTACCTCTGTCGCTGCCGACGGTGGTACGAAACTGTCCTCGGACGTAATCGCGTTCACCTGTACTTGAGGTTTCGGGCGAGAGGTAGCCAATTCTCTGCTCGGGTTAGTAGCCTGACCCTGCCCTGAGGCTCGGGTTGCGGTTGGTCTATAGGCTGGTTGTGTGTCTCGTGATGCCCGGTTGTTGTCATACGAACGTGTCCTGCCCTCCGCACCTCCTGGTGGAACTACCCGGAAATGATGACAGCGTGGAATATGACGCGCCCCTGTTGGAGCTTGTGCCTGACATCCAGCGCATGTAGTAGGTGCTGTCGGTTGTAGTCGCTGTGCCCAGTTTTGTGCCTGCTGTCGCGTCGTCTGCGGGTTGGGGCGGCTATTGGTATAGTCACGAGCCCCATTCCTCTGTGATCCGTCGCGATTGTTACGGTTTTGCGTACGTGCCGTAGTGCGTTGCTGCGCGTCCTGGATGTCGGGACTTAATAACTGGATAAGCTCATGCGTCTTCATCAACTGCCTTTTGGGATGTAACTGTAAAGTGCGTTCGTACGTACGGCCGTTGAGAGCCTCCTCTAACAGTTGAACTATGCAATGGTTTAGTAGGTTCTGCTGAAAATCTGTATCCGTCTGGCACCGTTCACGTGCCCTCCTATGGTTCTCCATCAGCTGTGTCATCTGTTCCATATTAGGAATGTGTATATTACGACTGTGACCCTTGGCAAGCTTGCGAAATGCGGGATCCACAGTGGCTTGCGTCTCGTGGGAGCAGATATGTTCGATTTGTAGTTGTGGGGTCCACATCTTCAATTGTTCAGAGTTGTCGCGTATGTAGTCCAATGTGGACTTTTCCGCTTTAAAGTAAGATAACACCTTGTGAAACAATGTGAGGCTCCAACTTTCGTCTAACCCTGCGATCTGCGCATTCTTAAAAGCCTCCAGTAGAGCCCCTCTCGTATCCCGTTCCATGATATCATGGAGGTGATATCTGTTCGAAGGACAGTCCGGCCATGTCCGTGGTGATGGTACTGGACGTTTCTCCACTGGTCGGGCTTCTAGCGTGGCTCGGAGTGTCTCAATCGCACCCCTAAGGGCTTCAGCCCGAACCGTGTTGTCATCCTCTATAGCTTGACATAATTCGTCGCTCAAGTGTAGTATACGTGCGTGTAACACCTGGCAGCTCTTTTCAATACTCGCCAGTGTAGGAGGAGGTGTAGGCATCGTTGTCTCCGCTGGCTTCGAAGATTGTTCTTGCCCACTCGCCGTTGGTGTGCATAATGTGGTCTTCGTACGTCGAGGGGTCTGTAAATACTCACTAGCGGATTCCTTCTCGAACAACTGATATTGTTGGTGTTGGCGATATGTCGAACTCATCTGGTCTTGTTTAGTCTTGAGTGCCTCCTACCCGTGTGGGTTCCGTTTGGCCAACACTTGCTCGCGTACCAACTCCTGGAATGATGGCGCTGCCTCCCTGGATGACAGTGTCTCTTCCTCCTCAGAGGGTTGCCCTTCAGACTCCGGTGACTCGTATCCAAGGCCATGATGTGGTTGTGAACGACCTAGTATTCGGAACGTAGGGTTGTTATCCCTGCTTCGTGTTGTCTGCCCTTGTCTGTGTGAACTAGTAGATGGGGCGTGCGGAGACAACAATGTCGTAGGGCGCTCCGAAGCTGTACGTTGCAATCTTTGTTCATACTTCTCCAACAGCGATTGTTGTTGAGCCATGAGCTCGGTGAGCTTTTGTGTTGACAGCTGCTCCCGCGTTGTACCCTTGTTGCTGGGGCGACGGCGATAACGCCTCCGCTTGTTAGGTGGGAGGCGTGGTTGCCCATTAACAGAGGATGAGGCGCCTGAGATACCCGAAGACGAACGAAGAGGCAGTCCGTTACTGGCTACCTGTTCACCAGTAATGGACTGTTCCCTGTCCGCGCGCAGGTCGGAATTTCCCTTGGCCTCGTCGTTGTGTGCTACGTCTTCCGTTGTAAGGCTAGGTTCGCCCCTAGTTGCCGTAGGTATCTGTCGATCAAAGTTTGCTTCCTGGTTATGGATCTCGTCATCCTGAGTATCCCTCCGCCCTGTCTCAGACCGATGGCGGGGATGATTCGTTGGAGGTTGGTAGCGCTTGGTCCCTCTCCGGTCTATATCATCATCCTCTCGACGTTCAGGGGTTAGGCGTTGCTGTCGGCGGCTTTGACGTGTGTTGGACATAATAGGTATGTAATGTAATGTAATGGAGGTTTGGAAATGTATGCAGTCATCCTCAAAATAGTTCGGGTATAAATACTTCCCCGTCCTAGAGGTTCGACGCCCTTCTCAACAAATCTCAACATTCTTACTTCGACAATTTATTTCGTCCCTTGCCGCAGTATCAACTCACCAATGAATCCTGCGCCTGTCTTTAGCCAATGCATATGTTATATGTATTTATGTTTTGGTACCCGTCGGGGTTCACCCTACCCCCTTGTGTGCTTCTCCATTCTTCTGGTGGAGTCACATCCCTCTTCAGTGAACTCCTTTTGCTCCTGAGAAGGCTCTTCAGCTCTTGTGTTGCTCCCCGCATGTCGCTGATTTATTCTTCCGTGTTCCAACATGTGCCATTGTGGTAAGCAACCCGTGATGGCTCCATGTAGGCCTTCCTGGCTCTGCCGATCCCTCTCTTATGCAACTAGACTCTACTTAATATTGCCCTCGTACGTCCCGTCGCCCGAAGTCCCCCATGCTTTCTACAAAGGTGTAAATAACATTGCTATAGTTTGCTTTTGTCTAGATCTGGCGTGGGTCTATAATGTTTGTAATGTTATCACTTTTAGCCCTACCTAACGTAGGTACTACTATCTTATATCTTCTCTTAAATATTTCTCTGTTCAACACTCTAAAACCTACATTTTCTGACTCTATTTACCTGTTTCGAACGAAATTTTACCTCCAACAATTGTCTTAACTAACCAAGCTTGTTCTTCTAGTCTGTACGTGTCTATAGTAGGGTTCTGGTTTAACTACTGCCCTACTACTTGTATCTCTAACCGTATAGTTTCGACCACTACTAGAACTACTCTTAGTTGTGTTGTCTGATCCCTTGTCTTTGCCGTCTTAATCCCTCCGGACCTTCTGATTTCGCTCCTGTTCTGCTGATTTCGATCCCTCCGATTCTTTCGATAACTCCTCGTGTTCAGTTGTAGTGTCTTTGTTTGATAATGTTTGCTGCTTTCTAGGAATAATAGCTACTTGCTGAGAAAGCCTGAACCTTTCTAACTGCCTAGCCATACTAGTTCTACTTAGCCTAAAGCGTCGATTGATTCCTTCATATCCTCTTGACTGGTGCTGTTATATCTGCTGTTCGCCCGGTTTCTGTGTTTCTACCGGGCCGCTGTCACTATTTGACAGCAAGGACGGCATCCTGGCACTAGCGTCACTGCTAGTAGAGCCTCTATCGACCTCCTCCGTCGGTAGATTCTGGCGATCTCGTCATCTTGCTGCTCCATCTTGCTTCTGCAGTTACATTCAAAGTTCTTTCTTCGTATAAAAACTAATAAATTTCAATTTAATACTATCAAGTAGCTTAAATAAATAGCTATTTCACAATTATTAATAAACTAACAACTTTCCAAAGTATAGTTAAAAATGTAGTAAGTACACGTCGAGTAACTATATCTCAACGTTCTCCCTCCTCAGGGAGGGGGACATTGTTCATTTATTAATAATTGTAAACAGTAATCCTAAGATTAATGACTCTCAAAATGAGTCATCAGTCATGTGCTGTAAAAACAGCAAAACCCTAAAACCCAGTTTATCAGATTATTCTGATAAACTGTAAAACTTATAATAGACCTAAAATAATCAAATAAACTACGTACTATAGTATTCTGACCACACCTAGCTGCTTTATAAATCTTGGTTCGAAGCGTTCACGAGGCTCACACTCAGTGCTACGGGCTGCTAGTGCCAAGATGGAGTCTATCTCCTTTCTCTTGTTATCGATTAGATAGCGAATGTAATCCGCTTTTTTATCGTCAAGGTCAGAGTCATTCAATAGACGGTCCTCAAGGACTTGCATACCAGAACGTAATAGCCTGAGACGATGTTGTCTGGTTCTCACTTCCTCGTCTTCAGAGCTAGAGTGGGTACTCTCTAGTGAGGTACTGGTATGACGATTACCAAAGTTGTGATTACTAGGGTTAGATGGTAAATGAGGATCGATGTTATGTGGTGGTAAGCCTCATCGACTTCCATACGATCATAGCCTCTGACAGGGTTAGGTTTGTCGAGTAATTTTTTCTTCGGTTTGAAGAATATCGGCCACGTGGGATATGATCGAAGGGTTAGAAACTGCGGCAGCGGCTAGCTCCTTTAAAAGGTCGTCTTTGCGGTTCAAATGGCGTCAAGATTGAAAAGATCCAACCACTCGTAGTCGAGTTATGGCGTCCCCAACATTTGCGTCTTCCGCCCCAACATTCAGTGGCAAGGCATTCAGTGGCGAGGCATTCAATGAAATTTCACGAAATGGGACGCCACCATCTTTGTTAATAGGTGGATTGGGTTGACTTTTAGTAGTAATAAACCGTCGATCTCGAGACGATTCCTCCACTTGTTCAGGAGATATAGCCTTTCCAATATCTGACTTTTCGCGGTCAGATGGCGAGCTGATGCCCTGGGCTGCACTACTAGGAGACACACGGACGCTGGCGAGCCTTTCCGCGCCAGTTGAGACCTCCTCTTCCAAGGCTTTAGGATCCGACGAGTCATCCTCAGAATTTTCCTCAGAACCAAGCTCGGAAACGGCTCCCTCTACAGCTTCAACGGTAGGCTCAGTACCAGACGGACCAGCGTCCCCAGTAACCTCAGGAACCTCAACAGGCTTACCAGGCTTAGAGCTGGCGGCTCCCTGGCCTTTAGAATTTGGAATAGCTCAAGAATAGGAAAATTAAAAGTTTAGGTATAGTAACTAGCGTGTAGTTAACTTTAGGGTAGTATTAGCCACTATGAGGTAGTATAGAATACTTACAGTCCTGTCACTGGATAGTAAGCAATTGTTAGACAGTACAGGAGCAGTACACTACGGTAACTACTAAATAACTGAAAAATATGATAACTTCGATGGATATTTCTATGTTCTAAACTATGTTATAAAAGCTAAGATACAATTTAAGTCAGTTAGGATTTAGCAGTGGTAGCTTGTGTAAGAATGATCGGGTCTGCCTCTTGGCGAGAGCTTTAATATCCTCGATCACACAGGCCGTACCTCTAGCTGTTCTGTATTGAATAATTTTCACTAGAAGTATGAGAGACTACAGGTCTCAGGCCAGATTTTACAGCAAGAAACCATCTTTGATTTATGGAAGTCATCAGAATCAGCTCACTCCCGAGAGCTAATCAAGTTGCTCAAATTACTCTCGAGAGTTGAGTTATTACTTAACCGACTTCCGAGAGCAGATTTAGTTTCTCAACCGATTCCCGAGAGTGGATTAAGCCTGTCAACCACAACATATTACTAATAGCTGCGGTTCTATGTGAGTCACAACCTATGCGGAAAGGCATCATGTGATCAGCGTGAGATTTAGTTGCAGAGAAGTTGAAATAGAAAAACATCGAAGTGTTAAAGTGTTCCGCATAAAGTTTCTCATACTGACCATATGAGTTTTTACCCTGGCCAGCCCAAGCTGCTGAACACTAGCACAAACACCTTAGGTATAAAACCAAAGGTGAGGTCAGAAATAAATACATACATTTGCACTCTTTTTAAAGTCTACTACATTGTACTCTAACAAAGTAATAAATGTTCATGACCACATGTCTAATTTGTAGGTAGACATAAGAACGTAAGTCAAGTTAATACATTGGCTAAAATAAATAAAGTTCCATCTGAAGAAAATTAAAAAATAGAAAAAGACTTATTGGATTTTGGAGATTGGCGGGAAGACCAAAACCTGTAAGTAGTAGTTCAGAGATTATAAAATTTAGTTTATGATATCTTACATCTACTATCGTCTCAAATAGGTCCAAGTAAATGAGTCATACCAAATACTCCGGCTATTGGAGCCATCAAAGTGAATTTAGAACACTTTGGAAATATTGGAAAGAAAACTTGTATTAAATTATTTTAAATACAAATAAAAACCAATGTGTTATCTCATTTGATCTTGATATTTTAGACTGACCGGAGGCCATATTTCTACAGAGCTACAAAATCCGAGCCGAGATACAACAACGGTCGATTGATAAACTGAAAGATGGACTAGCCGACAACCCTGACACATTACTTGTAATTACCGATCACAAACAAAAGGTATGTATATATATTCACCTTCCAATCCTACTTCTAGTCCCACACCTGTTTTACTACTTCCACTCCCACAACTTATCGGTCGTGAATTCTGATATACTATCCATCCCATTCATACTCGCAGATTCTTCCTATGGAAAAGAATGAAGGGCAAAGTGAATACTTTGGCAAATCAGGGATGTCTCTTATAGGGTTTATGCTCGTGCGGGGTGAATACAAGGTACAATCTGGGGACGAAGAACCAACCAAGCACGTACAGACATCGTTTTTTGATTATATACCGGACGCAAGACGCACCGTCTGTCGTGCTCGCTATTGAAGCACTACTTTACCACGTGCGGAAGACGATGCCCAATATTACCAGTATAGTGATGCAGTCAGACAATGCGTCCGCATTTTCCAACTCCCTACATCACACCACTACACCTCAGATGCAATCACCTGATGGTAAGCTCAAGATAACGCGAGAGATTTCCACAGAGGCGCAAGCGGAAAACAGCGCTTGACACACATTTCGCGTATGTGAATATCGTGCTACAAAGATTTGTAGACGGCCACGATGTAAAATCAAACAAAGGTGGTTGTATATGTACGCCTGCAAATATCTACAGGGCGCTATGTTACCAAGAAGGAATAACTGGTAGCTCTGTGGCTATTAGACCGCGTGACAATTCCAGCGTGAAGTATGTTGTCCAAACTACTGGAGATACTACCCTTAGAGATACTGCCACTAGAGATACTACTAGCACTGGCGATGAGAGGACGTGTGCAGCAGGTACAAATTGTGAAAAGCCCGGTGATTCATTAGTAGTTCCCGAAGGTGGAAAACATACCTGCAAAGGCTGTGCTCGTCCTATTCATGCGATCTGCGATCACGAAGATCCGAGCTCTGACGATACTACCTCGGCCTTAAGGTTTTGTAACGGTAAAGCTAAAGAATGTATGTCTGAAGTTTATAAGTCGGAACATGAGATAGAACAAGAAACTGTACTTTATAGGGAAAAAGGAATACCGGGGGAACTTGTGAAACAACCGACTGTACACTTTGGAACCACGTTGTCGGAACATCACAGCTACAAATCTCAGATGGAGAATGCTATGCGAAAAACACGCGTTCATGACATTGAATGGGATGGATTCCGACACGTACAACTATCGGAACAAAGTGGGGTATGTAAAGTGCAAATAGTAGTAGAAGCAAAAGTGCAAGTAGTAGTAGAAGCAAAAGTGCAAGTAGTAGTAGAAGCAAAAGTGCAAGTAGTAGAGAAGCAAAGTACAAGTAGTAGTAGAAGTAAAAGTGCAAGTAGTTTTAGAAATAAAAGTACAAGTAGTAAAACAAGTAACGCTCATATCATATATTTCCTACCTCGTTCAACACCAGTCGCTGGCAGAATTGATTGAAGAATTGGCTTTGCCAGAAGGTCTTCAACCGCGCATAGATTCAGGGAAAATGACATTACACCACCATCAAAGTCCAGTACCTGCAGTGTGGAAGCCGATTGTATCAAGTAAGGGAGCGGTAGTAAAAGACAAAGAGATTGTGGGTGAAAAGGCTAATGCTATTAGTTCCACACCGGATATGTTTCAACATGGGGTGGCGACACTGCATGAGATCTCATCAGAAACGATGCTGAATATAGTCCAACCTCGATGGGCCAGGAAACCCCTTCAAAAACCGAAAGTAACTTTTGCAGCCGTGGTACGAAAAGTTTTGATACAACTTTATGTACAGGGAGTAGACGACACTAGCAAGCGTGTTAGTTCTGAAGCAGCACTGCAGATTTTAAGACAAAACGTAATCACATACGATTGGTATCAACGTATGATTGTCACCAGTCCTAAAATCAAGGGTTTCTTTGGGGGTAAGCCCAAATTGCAGAATCAGTATAAAAAGCTGACGATAGGAGATTTAAAACGTAGACTGGACTCAGAAAACATTTTTTATTGACCATTAGCGAACAAGACCGAGCTGACAGAACTTCTACGTGTTAATGGGATTGGATTGGAAGGTATGTTGCCTAAGCCTACTTCTACGGCTATACCGAGTTCTACTACTGCTTCTACGGCTACTCCGAGTTCTACTACCACTACTACTACAAACATGTCGTCCCCACCGGGACCTATACCAAATATAATAGGACAAAGACCAGATGAGACACAGTCCTCCGACAATCATGGGCCCCATGAAGGTAAATTCTTGATTACATTCTCTGTTCTATTATACCTGCTACAGGTCCCAATATATATGGTATCGATAGTAGTTATTGTTCAGATGTAGTAGTAGTACCAGCGGATGTAGTAGCAGTAGTAGCCGTTGTAGTATATATATGTATATATATATATATATATATATATATATATATATATATATATATATATATATATATATATATATATTATATATTATATATATATTATATATATATATATATATATATA
>NW_014040401.1:62064-70217 GCF_001186125.1 Sphaeroforma arctica JP610 | reverse complement strand
AGAAGGCAAGAAGGAATACACCAAGTCTGAATTACGAAGAAGAAGAAAGAACGAGCTCAAGCTAATGGCGGACAAATGTAAAATAAGTTACGATCATACCACCAACAAACAATAATTTGTAGAGAAAATCATGTACTGGCAGAGTCAGCAAGATAGACTTACCGATGCAGAAGTAGGAGATGTTGTGAGGGTAGAAGCAGATAGACCATATGTTGGCAATCCAGTGCCCAATGTTGACGATGCTGCCGAAGTAGAAGAAGTAGAAGAGTATGAATATCAGGTTGGAGATGGTCAGCATAGCTATACCTCTGAAGAATGTGACAACTGTTACGATTGGGATGGCGAAGAGAATCCCTTTGACACTAGAAATTGACACATTGAAAGCTCACTTAATGAAGCCGAGGCCAATGAATCGGCAAATAAACATATAGAAGCGGAATTGGGAATTGGGTTATAGTACATGGTGAACAGTATGTCTGACGCGCAAGTACTGCAAAATCTTAAGCGGCATAATTTAAACTTACCAAACTCACCGACTCCCTTCGAGCCGATCTACTCGACATGTGGACACACAATGCTTACAACGATTGCTATGACGAGCTGCATCGTTCTTCAACCCAAACTATTATGAAAACACTACGCTACTAATGGCTGACAAACAAGATACGCGCGATACTATGCTTCGAATGGTCGATAGATGAACACGCCTTCTGTGCATAGTGCGCAATGTACTACTTCTACTACCATGCAATGTACTACTTCTACTACCCTGCAATGTATTTACTACTTTCTACTACTACTACTGTTTACTACTATTTCAATAAATATATCACGAGAGAGGCCTGTCGGTTGGTAATTATTTAAATTTGCCCAAAAAAAAACTAAAACAATAAAAAACCTGTCGTTTATTTACACCTACTTGCGCTTATATTTCTAAGAACTTTGAGGTAGTCGTTTCATAATTTAAAACATTAGTGTTGTAAACTCGGGGTAGCAAACTTTTTACTTGAGGTAGCAACCTTTTTACTTGAGGTAGCAAAAAAATTCTGAATGGTAGCAAACTTCTTCTAAAATGATAGCAAACTTCTTCTGAATGGTAGCAAACTTTCTTATCGGAGGCTCAAATCTTGAGGGGGGGGGGGGGTTTTTAGGGTTACAGTACTAAATAAATATAAATGTGTATATATAAATATAAGCTAATACACACGAGTCCCAACATGATCCTCAGGCCAGCTAACTAATCCTACGGCACACAATGATATTGTGGTGTCAATTCAATTTCGCGCTACTCCAAGCAATTCTACATATGCAATTACATATTTTTCAGTACTTGATTCTGTAGAAGGCCAGCTATGTAAATATCGTACTACTACTCCTACGACACATAATTATATTGTGATGCCAATTCAATTTTGCGCTACTCCAAGCAACTCGACATCTGCAATTATATAATTTTCAGTTCTCGATTCTGTAGAAGGCTAACTATGTATTATACTACTACTCCTACCACACCCAACGATATTGTGGTGTCAAACTAGCGCTACTCCTACCACCTGTAGAAGGTCAGCAACGTATTATACTACTATTCCTACCACACCCAACGATATTATGTTGTCAAACTAACGCTACACCTACTACCTTCTGTAGAAGGCCAGCTATGTATTATACTACTACTCTTACCACATCCAACGATAATGTGGTGTCAAACTAACGCTACTACTACCACCTTCTGTAGAAGGCCAGCTATGTACTATACTACTACTCCTACCACATCCAACGATATTGTGGTGTCAAATTAGCGCTACTCCTACCACCTTCTGTAGAAGGCCAGCTATGTATTATACTACTACTCCTATCACATCCAACGATATTGTGTTGTCAAATTAGCGCCACACCCAACGCTTCTATTACACCTGGTACTACTACTACTATTTTGTATAATAATTTACAGTATATATATACATAGGACATGTTTGACAATTCCAACCATTCTGACAATTGTTTATAAAATTACTGTAGCTTTTTTAAAAACAACCAAAAATACAATATGCCGGACACCTGTAGTGCGTGTAAATGCTTTGTTGTAGCCGACGCTGTGTACATGAAGCATGGCGAGTTCTTCAGAAACAGACTGATGCAGTTTAAACTGTACCACATAGAGACTCATGGAATAGGGCCATATCTCATGGGCGTCAAAAATCCCCATGTATGCTGTATTCATTTCCGCGAAGAGGACTTCCACATATCTCCGGCAGGAGACGGCAGTCGTGAACGACCGTACGAATTCGGTCGTCTTAGAACGAACAAAAGTCGAACCGCAACGTCGCGGTTGTATATATCCCGGTGCGAGGAGCAATCATATCAGGATGCGAACGATGGTTTGTTGTCACCAACTAACACCATACACTATAAAACGGTTGAGAGCTTCGCGGTTGTTACCGAAGTACAGTGGGGCGTCCTATATTAAACCAAGAGACACCAATATCCGGCTCTCCCTCATAATCGTCAACACCATCACCCGATGCCACTACTACTGCTGCTACTACTTATACCACCGCGCACAGTGCTACCACTTCTGCTGCCCAGCACCCTTCGAGACATAGTCAACCTACTGGTGGTAGTCGTAGTACTACGCGCGGAACTACTACTACCGCGCACAGTGCTACCACTTCTGCTGCCCAGCACCCTCCGAGACACAGTCAACCTACTGGTGGTAGTCGTGGTACCACGCGTGGAACTACTACGCTACCACTTCTGCTGCCCAGCACCCTCCGAGACATAGTCAACCTATACAGGCAGTTGTTAGCGTGCGGTGTGGGGACTAATAGTAAAGTGCTAGTGTATCTAAAGTATGGTGCATTCGAATGAATGTCTTTATCATCTCACGCGCTGTTATATACTGATGGTGTTTGTACTAGTGTTCAACCACTTGGGTTGGCCAGGGTAAAAACTCATATGATCAGTATGAGAAACCTTATGCAGAACACTTTAGCACTCGGATGTATTTTCCAGAAATAAAAATATCATATTCTCTGTTACTACACTCAGTCTCGGACCTCAAGAAGTCTCAAATTACTCTTACGTTCTCTCGGGCTGACCCACCTATACTTATAGTTTCAAATTGCTCTTACGTTCTCTCGGGCTGACCCACCTATACTTATATTAATTTGAGAGCAAGTTCCAAATTACTCTCGGGCTGACGACGTAAAACGTTATTAACATATATAGAAACCCTACTGTAGTCTCTCACTCCCCCTCAATTTTACAATCAAGGGCTGAAGGCTAAAGACCTGAAGGCTAAAGGCTAAAGGCTGAAGGCTGAAGACCTAGATTGTGAAATTGTTGACTCTGACACTTCTGTAGATGGGTTGGGCGAAAAACGTTGAACAAACAGATGAATATTTGTCGAAAACGTTGACGAATTGGAACTGTTGAGTATTGACTCGATAAAAATTGATGAAAACGTTGACTCGTTGGGACTGTTGACTCGATGAAATTGCCGAAAACGGTAGCTTTCTGAAGAGTAGACTATCTCCTGTACAGGCAGGCTTCACGACAGAGCGTGCATAATCTTCTGTACGGGGACAGGCATAACAATGTCGCAGGTAAATTTACTCATGATATTTTCATATAAAAAAAAAGAAATTTTGCTTTCAGAAGCGGTGTCGAATGTCGACTGTGGTGCGGATGCTGGAGGATAGCTCCCTTCTGCGTTGTGGCATAGTAGTGGCGTATTTGTTGTCGTTTGGTCGTTGTAGTAAATTCGCTAGCTGCTGAAGCTACGAAGACTGGTGACGAATATCCGAAACAAAACATGTTGCAAAATATTTGCAACAGGAGCCAAAAACCCCCCACAAAAGTCACCGAAATTCTAGCAAGTCAAAAATCGACGAAAAATAAACTTCGCGCAAAAAAACAAATAAACACAATAAATTTATCTCGATTGATGATTGGTCCAGGAGAAGAAAAAAAATTGGTGCTGGGCTGCTCAGCTTGCCACGGGTCGACTGGACCAAAAATACTCCAGGCGACGAAAATTCAAGATAGAGTAATCAATGCTGTCGAAGCGGAAGAGTCGGAGTCCGGAGACACCGAGAGACAATAGACTCTGAGGCTCTCTACAAAGTAGGCTGACTCAGGGCTCAGGGCTCAGGGCTGAGGTCTCGGGTCTCGAGTCTCGGGGCTTAGAGCTCAGGGCTCAGGGCTGAGGTCTCGGGTCTCGGGTCTCGGGGCTTAGAGCTCAGGGGCTCAAGGGCTCAGGGGCTCAGGGGCTCAGGGGCTCAGGGGCTCAGGGGCTCAGGGGCTTAGAGACTCAGGGATTAGGGCTATCTGCCTCGGCTGGCTGGCTGGGCTGGCTGGCTAGGCTGGCTGGCTGGGCTGGAGAGTAGTATAGGTTGGTAGCTCGAGAGTAGAGTGACCTGATGAGTTGTTAGAGTGCAATGTAGTAGACTTTAAATAAAGCGCAAATGTATTTCTGAACTCGCCTTTGGTTTTACACCTAAGGTGTTTGTGCTAGTGTTCAGCCGCTTGGGCTAGCCAAGGTAAAAACTCATATGGTCAGTGTGAGAAACCTTATGCGGAACACTTCAACACTTTGATGCTTTTCTTTCTCAACTTCTCTGCAACCAAATCTCACGCTGATCACATGATGCCTTTCCACATAGGTTTTGACTCACATAGAACCGCAGCTATTATAAAAATGTTGCGTTTGACCGGCTGAATCCACTCTCGGAAGTCGGTTAAGTAATAGCTCAACTGTTAAGAGTAAAACGAGTAGCGTCGCGCTGAGAGTAGGCTGATACTTAGTAGTGCAGTTTTAAATGTCGTATCAATGAGTACGTCCCCCAAGTTTCCTAGCTGAGCCACATACTTCGGATAAATGATTGTACCATCAGCTACTTCGAGCGCATACCGGTCATTAATGCGCATGTTGCTGACGAGATGATGTTTGTGGTATTTATAGGGAAGTACGTGTATGGTGGCGCAACTATCGCAAGCTAGTCAGTATCCACCTATGGAATCTCTATCTGACTGATCATTCACCTCCTTGTTGTCGATTGCGGGGTTAATTGTGGAGAATGCAATCTGTCTGTTTGCAGGTAACTGGTCATCAGATATTAGTGCTGACATAGCTTTGTCCTGTCTGCCTTCCTGAGCTTGGCGTCGATTGCTCTGGGATCTATATGTTCTGTCAATGTCTTGTGAATGTTGGATATCTCGTGCATATCTGTAAGATTCGGTCTATCAAGGCGATATTAACGCCTTAGAGTAATTAAACGCGTAGGTAAAGTCTACGTATCGGGAAATTCAAAGTAAATACATGAAATAAGTCTTTAGTAAAGTTAGGTAAGCCTCGTGAAAACAGCAATACTCTGAGGGATTGTGAGGCTGAGACATTGCCTATATATAATCCTCTCAGTACTGTTTTCGCCGAAGGGATTTTATTTAGTGTTTCGTTGTCGCTCTATTAGAAACTATGGTACGTTTCGTTGGGGCGAATCCGAGAGACTCATAAAATCCTATCTTTAGAAAACAAATAAAAGAAAATAAATAAAAATACTCTCGATGTCCTTAGTTATTACATTAACCAATAACTTGCCACTTATCAAGAATTACCGACTTAGCCTTCATCAGACTGGCACATCTGGTTGGCTTAAAACTAGGTAACGTTAATAGTCCCTAGAAACCTATATTCAGTTGAGCCATCTCGCGACCGAAGTATTCAGATATAAATAGATTTGGAAAGCAAATATAGTTCTATTAATAGAACTAGACCAAATCTTATGTTTGGTATTTTACTGGGGCCTTTTAATGGCCTTGTCCAAATATCTGATATGGAAAATGGAAAAGGTATTAATTAATAAAACCGTTAAAAACCATTTAGGAAATTTAAGTTCCTTGTACTATTAAGAGTACGTTTATATTTTACGTACTGCTTAAGAGTACGTTTATAACATAGTCTAATGTGGAGGCCCGGTTATTACATTAGAAGGTCAGAAAGCGAATACGTGGCACACTCGATAGTGTCAGGTATTTGTCAGCACCGGCCTGAATTGACCCAGCGCATATCCTCCATTGTCGACTCACTTGGTCCAAGCTTCAACAGGGAATTCACTGACCACTTCTTCCCATCGATCTTCCCCGAACCACTACAACGGTCATGAGAGCCATACCATATGTACAAACATTGTTACTTATCTCCTTTGAAATAAATAATACTATCCCTATAACACAGCCCCCACCCAGCTTTGAAACCCAAGAGAGGCTAGTTGCTCACTCAAGCTGATTATAGGTAAAAAAGTGATGAAGGAAAAACGGGTCGAAAACATTAAGTAGCATAACATATAGTTAATGTTTCTCAGGCGGAGAACTTAAGCGTTCTCGGTTACCCTGTGAGTTTTGGGCTTATGTCCAGTAGGTCCGTGGTGGTCGAATGGTCTTTTCTTACGCTTCAGTGTCTTAAGCACATATGAAGGGTGAGCATTAAAGCTCGGGATAAATGCTGTAGGCGGGTAAGTTTTAACTTCCGTGCCTTCAGACGATGGAAACATGCTATCTTTTTCAGCTTGTGACTTATGCAGGCGTTTACGCCAATTTCAATTAAAGGCTTTTAAATAGTTTTGATTATCGAAAGCATCTGAAGTCAACTCAGCGATTTTACCGTCTATAAAGCGAGTACGATAGTATGTATACCCTCCTCTATCCGTTCTCCATATTATATCTTTAAATTAGGAGCGGTCAAGAGGGACATTAGAATCATGTCTTCTTGCGAGTATAATCTCTGTAATCGGAATACGACTTGCGCCTATATTAAGCGCACTAGAACCATCGGTGTTATTTACCTCGTACGTTCCACTTTTAGTGTCTGCTACAGAGATTATATATGGACCTATCCATTTAGATGTTAATACAGTAGCATCGGAATTACGTTGACGGATGTAAACTCTGTCACCGACCTGATACTCTACTATCTTCTTGGTAGTGTTCCAACGCTTTTGCCTTTTTAATAAGACAATTGCGTATTTCTCGCAAGCAAGGATATACAACGTTATAAATACGGTGTACGTTCTCTAACCATGGCAACTCATGGTGATCAGGTTCGTCCTTGTGAAAGAAAATTTGTAACTCCCTATATCTGCCACGAAAATAGTGAGCGGGTGTAGTTTCTGTAACCGGATCAGCACAGTCGTTCATCTGTGTTTGTACCCACTTAAGGTGGTACGGCCAATCATCTGCATCATCCGTAAATGCAGTACGCAAGAAGAACTTATGTCTTCTATGGCACACCTCTCTTATGACATATGTCTGATACGAGTACTTGCGATTCCATAACCTCATCGCAGAACTCGCTACCGCTATCAGTGCACATAATACCCAGCCACCCGTGGTCAGCAAAGACTTGGCAACCTAATTCTGCCACGGTCTGCGTATTCCTACCCTTTAATGGATAAAGCAAGTTTAACCGTGACGCCACATCAAAGAAGTGGCATACGTAGCGGTCGCCTGTGTGCTCGGACGTAGGCAGGTCAACCAGATCAATGATGATCCTGCGCCATGGAACATCTTCAGTCACACTCTTAAGCGGTGCGAACACATAGCGCTTAATCTGGTTGAGAGCACAGTCTGTACATGACTGATATACTCTGTCAACTAAAGTTGCCAGCTTAGGGTGCGCGATCACATTTCGCTTAGTATCTTTAAATGCGTCTACTACGTTCTGGTGCTTCAGCTTATGGTTTTGCGTCAGCCAAGCAAGAATGTTTTCATCATTCTGCTCTTCCAGAATAAGGAAAGGGTGTTGAGAATCCACTTGCGTGGTCTCTAAGTCTGTAGTGTTTCCAGACTCCTGTCCTTCTTTCGCATGAGTGTCATAAGTGCGCTCGTGTGCGTTTGATACACCTGACTTATTTAATAGTCGCATTATATGTGTATATGCTTCAGGATTATCTTTCATTAATCCCTTTAAAAATAGGGTTTGAAAGACTTCGGGCTTGGACTTTATGTTATTAAACAGATTCCTAGCTAGAGACTGACGCTTCTTAACTGTAGTGTCATTAGTAGATTGTATTTCATGTGCACAGACTTCAAGTACTGTGTTTCTTTTGAACTGCTTAACGTTCAATTTAAATGGGGCCTATACGACATATTATAGT
>NW_014040401.1:34038-58623 GCF_001186125.1 Sphaeroforma arctica JP610 | reverse complement strand
GGTTAAACGCATCGGCAGCGCCGGCGGTTGCTTCTGCGGCAGCGCTAGCGGCTTCTCTCTCCAGCTTCTTCTTTTCAGCTCTACGCTTCTTAGAAGGAGTATTGTCTTTCTTGGTCATAATCTTAACTCATGACTGCTAGCTGGTCTCTTAAGGACTCGCTTGGACAAGAAAATTTTTGTGGTAGTTATCTACCTTTAAGTTTAAGTAGTCTAAGTAATTAATACCTTTGCTAACTTTAAAATGTGTAAAATTTGGTCTATCAAGGCGATATTAACGCCCTAGAGTAATTAAACACGTATGTATAGTCTAAGTATCGTGAAATTCAAAGTAAATAAACGAAATGAGTCTTTTAGTAAAGTTAAGTATGCCTCGTGAAAACAGCAATACTCTGAGGGATTGTGGGGCTGAGACATTGCCTATATATAATCCTCTCAGTACTGTTTTCGCCGAAGGGATTTTATTTAGTGTTTCGTTGTCGCTCTATTAGAAACTATGGTATATTTCGTTGGGGCGAATCCGAGAGACTCATAAAATCCTATCTTTAGAAAAAAAGAAAAGAAAAAAAGAAAAGAAAAAAAGAAAAAGAAAAAAAGAAGAAGAAAAAAAAAAAAGAAAAATACGCTTGATGTCCATAGTTAGTGCATTAACCAATAGCTTGCCACTTATCAAGAATTACCGACTTAGCCTTCATCAGACTGGCACATCTGGTTGGCTGAACGGAGGATAAACTAGGTAACGTTAATAGTCCCTAGAAACCTATGTTCGTTTGAGCCATCTCGCTACTGAAGTATTAAGATATAAATAGATTTGGAAAGCAAATATAGTTCTATTAATAGAACTAGACCAAATCTTATGTCTGGTATTTTACTGGGGCCTTTTAATGGCCTTGTCCAAATATCTGATATGTAAAATAGATAAGGTATTAATTAATAAAACCGTTAAAGACCATTTAGAAAATATAAGTTCCTTATTTAAATTTTACGTACTGCTTAAGAGTACGTATATAACATAGAGTCTAATGTAGAGGCCCGGCTATTACATATCTACAATCGTCGTAGTCGCGTCGATTGTACCTATCTACTCGGTAGTCCTGTCGGTCCTGATCATTGTGATTATCGTTGCGGTATTGGTAGCTGTTGTTTCTGTTGTACTGTTCCACACGAGTATGGTAGTCACGATTCGAATCAGGTCGGCGATGCTTGTCATTGTTCTTGGACTTTAAACTGTAGTCTCTCATGTCATGACGAGTACCAGATTTGTCAATCCGTCGATCGTAACGTTTACGGCCGTCGTGGTTACGACCCTGATTATGTGGGTTATCAGCAACGCATGATTTGAATAGCGCTGGTAGCTTACGGCATTGCCCGATGGAATGCCCACGATTATTGCAGAAAGCACAATTTCCTGTCGATATAGCTGCATGCGCGCCGTGCACAATGGTTGATGGGTCACTTTCATCTGGATCCAATGCGATGAGGTACGTGATGAGCTCATCATATGTCATGGTCATCATAGCGGGTGTCTTCAACGTAATCTTAACAGTATGATTATCGTCGTTTACAGCCTGCCGTAGAATAGCGCATAGGCTGTTGTTAGACTTCGCACCTCCGGCGTTTTTGAATTTCACAAATGTCGTGTTGAGACGATTGATAAGGCTGGCGTAACATTCGTTCTGTTCTTGCGTGATGCGGTTTAGTTTTCCTTCTAATGTATGGATATCATCTTCGGTCAGAGCTTCAAACTTGCGGTTCGGTGCGGCAAAAACTTCCCACGGCTTATCAATGAATTGGCTGATCTCCGTTTGCAACAGTGGAGATAAGGTGCGGTTGATAATCCGATATGGCTCAGCGACTTCCTTGGGTGTCCATCGGTTGCCTCTAGATGGGCTTGGATCGGTCAATATTGTCGGGATTCCTTCACAATTCACGGATAGAATTGTCTGGGTTTTCCAAGGAAGCCAGTCGACCTTCGATTCAAGAATAGAGGGGGTCTTGATATCCTTAGAGTTCACAGTAGGCATATTGATAGCGCTAGATCAGAGTGACCTGATAAGTTGTTAGAGTGCAATGTAGTAGGCTTTAAATAAAGTGCAAACGTATGTATATATTTCTGACCTCACCTTTGGTTTTATACCTAAGGTGTTTTTGCTAGTGTTCAGCTGCTTGGGCTGACCAGGGTAAAAACTCATATGGTCAGTATGAGAAACCTTATGCGGAACACTTCAACACTTCGATGCTTTTCTATTTTAACTTCTCTGCAACTAAATCTCACGCTGATCACATGATACCTTTCCGCATAGGTCGTGACTCACATAGAACCGCAGCTATTATTAATATGTTGTGGTTGACAGGCTTAATCCACTTTCGGGAATCGGTTGAGAAACTAAATCTGCTCTCGGAAGTCGGTTAAGTAATAATTCAACTCTCGAGAGTAATTTGAGCAACTTGATTAGTTCTCGGGAGTGAGCTAACTCTGATGACTTAGCTCTCGGGAGTGAGCTATCTCTGACGACTTAGCTCTCGGGAGTGAACTATCTCTGATGACTCCCATAAATCAAAGATAGTTTCTTGCTGTAAAATCTGTCCTGAGACCTGTAGTCTCTCACTAATCATCTGTTTGTTACATGCGCATACATGTATTTCATACCCGCAGCTCTCTGTGCTGCTGGATATTATTTACAAACACCAACACATATTACTCTTATGTGTAAACACAACACGGGCCTGTGTAAGGTCGCCATTTTGGCCATCCATACCACTGACCAAGGTAGCTATTATGTTCGTGAATTGGTTTTGATCGCGCGTCTGTACTATCCTTCCAGAATAGTTCCCAAGCGGACCTGTTGTCGAGGTTGCGCTTGTCACACTGGATGGCCTTCATTGAAATGGCGTGACGAATCGCTTTAGCTCACATACTTTAAGTTTGGTCGGAGTATTGAAAGAAACAGCACAGCATGTCCTTAGTGCTCCCGTTGGGATCCCGTAGGTGCGTTCCACAAGGCCGTGTATGTCTGGAGAGTTTGGAGACACGTAAGTGATTTTGATAAGTTGAATTGTGTTGATCTCGCCTTTTTTTCCTTCTCAAGCTGGACTCAGAGTCATTTTAATATTATCTAGGATTGAAGTATCGCGACGTCTGGAACATTATCTGTTCTAAGTTAATGACACCGAATAAATGTAGACCGATGTAGTCCTAAAAGCCAAACTTAATTCACTTTTCGTAATCTAACTATTTAAAGTATTTCTTTGTTGTACGTACAC
This sequence comes from Sphaeroforma arctica JP610, assembly GCF_001186125.1. NCBI lineage: Eukaryota > Ichthyosporea > Ichthyophonida > Sphaeroforma > Sphaeroforma arctica. The sequence goes on along the minus strand of NW_014040401.1, from coordinate 55,362 downwards.
GCTTTGGTATCATTCGTATTGAATGTCTCGGTTGTTGTGCGTATAACCTCGATATGAGAATGTAGTTGTTGTAACGTCTGTTTGTAACACTTGTTGTTGGGTTATAATGAGAATACGACAGTGATAAAACTGTTTTCGCTATCTAGCTTAGCGAATGTTGCGGTCTATGCTTTTCTAGTGTAGGGCATGCTGTCAAAAAGGTGGATCTTGGGTTGCGTCCAGCTTTGCGTAAAGGCGTCGTGAAGAGGGGCGTCGTCGTCGAGACTACATTACATAGAAGCTTGCGCATTATTCGCGCTCGAAAATAAATCGATGTCAACGACACCAAAGAGTTCAAAGACATGTTTCTGAAACAAGTCAGGGAGGGGCAATTTCCAATTAGAAAGAATCTATGTTGCTTTGCTTGAGTGTTGCTCGAGTCATACATGAATGAGTTTGTTTCACTATGGAGATCTTACAAAGACCATTAGTAGCAGAGACACGATGTGTAGTGCCGTATAGGTCTTGAAAATACACTCTGAGGGCCATGTCTCTCAACTTGTTGGACAAGGAAAGTGATGTCAAAACCATTCCGCTGTAACAGATAGAATGTTTTGGTCCGCTTGAGGTATTCTGAATACTGCTTCCAGGTCTAAGAGTCGCTCGCGTTGTGTAAGGGTGTTTTGGGATTCATCCGGACATTCGACGATAAAGTAGCCGTGTTCGATATCAACAACTCCGGTTGTAGTACTACGAATATGAATTATTGTACCAAGTCAATGAGAGAGCTCGCTATAACATTGGGGTCTGTGTGTTAAGTTGTTAGCGTGCGGTGTGGGGGACTAATAGTATAGTGCTAGTATATCTAAAGTATGGTGCATTCGAATGAATTTATTATGATCTCACCCTCAGTTATATTCTGATGGTGTTTGTCTAGTGTTCAACCACTTGGGTTGGCCAGGGTAAAAACTCATATGATCAGTATGAGAAAAACTTTATGCAGAACACTTTAGCACTCGGATATATTTTCTAGAATAAATATATCATATTCTCTGTTACTATACTCAGTCTCGGACCTCGGCTCTCGGCTAGCCGGTGGCCCGTATTCTATAAATAGAATAATCTGAGAAGAAGTCTCAAATTACTCTTACGTTCTCTCGGGCTGACCCACCTATACTTATATTAATTTGAGAACAAGTCCCAAATCACTCTCGGGCTGACGACATAAAACGTTATTAACGTATATAGAAATACGTCTACTACTGTAGTCTCTCACTCCCCCTCAATTTTACAATCAAGGGCTGAAGGCTGAAGGCTGAAGACTGTTGACTCTGGCACTTCTGTAGATGGATTGGGCGAAAAACGTTGAACAAACAGATGAATATTTGTCGAAAACGTTATAATCTGAGAAGAAGTCTCAAATTACTCTTACGTTCTCTCGGGCTGACCCACCTATACTTATATTAATTTGAGAACAAGTCCCAAATTACTCTCGGGCGGACGACGTAAGCGTTATTAACGTATATAGAAATACGTCTACTACTGTAGTCTCTCACTGTGGGTCCAGTGTGATACACAGTGCTTTGTATAGTCTATCGGTCTGTTGAAATTGCAGGTTTGGCTTTATTGGGGATATTCGTATAGTTACCTGAGCTTGTTTCACAGTGGACCCTGATATTTCACTTGCGTAGGCATGCAGCTGCGTTATGACCAAGGCGGGAGCATTTGGTGTATAAGAGAGTTGCGCGGTCGACGGTTCATTTGTTACCTTTATGATCTTGAGATCCACATTTGTAACAAATCGAATCGGGGCACAGCAAAAATGCTGCAATTTGCTCACAAATGGGTCAATTTTGGCACCTGGGGTTATATCCTGGCGGGTGGTAGTTGGGTCCTGACTAGCTTAGAAAGCATTCAATCCGGAGGCTGGCTTTGAAGAATCAAGTTGATTGTCACCAGCAAACTTGAGAACTTTCATATATACATCATCGATGGCAAGCTCGTCAATGTCACGATCGAAGATGTGGAGCGTCAAAACTTGCAAATATTGTCAAGACTATATAGAAGTGCGCATTTAAGATATTTGTCTGGGATTACTTCATCGATGCTGAGAAGATGCTGTCTAATTGCTTCGGGTGACTGCAAAGTAGTATCAGGGGAGCCAGTGGCGGCAAAGCTCGTCGGGTTTGTCACCGCGGTCCAGAAGTGTAAATGGCTGGCAGTATTAGTAGTAACACATATGTGCTAAAAGAAGACGTGTGGAGGCTTGTACGGTTTTTATAAACCGAATTGATCAACGACTCACTGATAGGCTTGACCAGGAATCGACGACGCTTTGCATCGACTACCATGTTTGGACCTCCTCCATACTTAGGATCAATGCAATGAGGATTGAGCCGTTGAATCGTGCCATAGTTTTTTAGTTACGTTCGGAAAACCCTGACCCAATTGCCAAAGTTCTGACAGCCAGTGAGTTAGTTCGCTTGTATGTATCCTTGTATTTTGGACACTCACTAGCTTCTCTCATGTGATGCCATATTTATCAGCAACAGTTTTTGGCTTCCGTGCCGTATTTCACTTAGAATGGCAATCTGTTCCGGTACGTTTTGGAATTCGTTGCGATGACCCTCGAGTTTGGTTTGGAGGTTTGCGTCGGTGCTTATAGGTTTGGTCTCGGACTGCTGAAATTTCTCTCTTGTTATAGAGCTGGGGCGAACACTAATATCATTGAGCTCGAGTTTCACTTGTAGCTACTGGTCGCGCATTTGATTGAGTTCGAATTTGAAGTTGACTGTCTGTTCTTCGAGTTTAGTGGCGTCAGCTTGAGGATTGTTAGCTCGTGTGTTTGCATTGGCAATGTTGTTGTGTAACAGCCGGGCCTCCACATTAGACTCTATGATATAAAGGTACTCTTAAGCAGTACGTAAAATATAAACGTTCTCTAAATAGTACGAGGAACTTAAGTTTCTTAAAATGGGTTTTAATGGTTTTATTAATTAATACCTTTCCATTTTACATATCAGATATTTGGACGAGGCCATTAAAAGGCCCCAGTAAAATACCAAACATAAGAGTTGGTCTAGTTCTATTGATAGAACTATATTTACTTTCCAACTTTATTTATATCTGAATACTTCGGTAGCGAGATGGCTCAACCGAATATAGGTTTCTAGGGACTATTACCTCACCCTCCTTGCTATCACGTTCAAAATATCCCAGACCGACTCAGCCCATATTACCACTATAAGTGCGGGCCAGCTTTATTCCACGAAATGGCACACAGGCTTTAGTTCTCACCCAATGGTAGAGGTGTTCTGTATTTATGGCCACGAACTAACGCACCGTATGTCTTCCATAGTTTCATCACTCACCCCGAGCTTCTCGCGGCAGTTCGACAATCTCAACTTCCCTTCAATTTTCCCAGAACCTCTCCAACGAATATGAAACCTGATGTACATGTGGACATATAAACCTTTATCCAAATTGAAATTAAAAATATTATCCCTATTGTTATCTGGTGATCAAAGTATGTCCATAGCCCAGCTTTATTCCACGAAATGGCACACAGGCTTTAGTTCTCACCCAATGGTAGAGGTGTTCTGTATTTATCGCCAATAACTAACGCACCGTATGTCTTCCATCGTTGCATCACTCGCCCCGAGCTTCTCGCGGCAGTTCGACAATCTCAACTTCCCTTCAATTTTCCCAGAACCTCTCCAACAAATATGAAACCTGATGTACATGTGGACATATAAACCTTTATCCAAATTGAAATTAAAAATATTATCCCTATTGTTATCTGGTGATCAAAGTATGTCCATAGCCTGTTAGTACAATTATACCAAGAATAGAGCAAAGTTTATTTATCCCTTCAATAAGAGTAATATAAGGTGGTTTCAAGTCGATATATGTTTCGGGCGAAACCCCCTCTCTCTTCATTTGGTCAAAGCTCATTTCTCCTCGCACCCAGCATTTTGATTTTGTACTATGGGTGCACCAGGGTAGACACCACAGGTGTGTCTGATTGAGTGTAAATGTTCGAATAGGCTCCTTTAAAGGTAAACTATAGGGCTTAGGGTTTGGGGTTTTAGGGTAACCCTGTCTATATATAGAAGGCTAGAGGTCGATTCTGTCCCAGAATATGGTGTAAGAGGTAAGGGAGAAGATTTCAATGTAGAAGAACTTAGAATAAGTTCTTCAATTGAAGTTTACATACTTATCGGCTATTCAGTAAGGATACCTTACCTAGAACTACATGTTTATTTTATAAGCCTGTATGCCTAAAGCACCCACCAAGTAAATGAAAGGGAGCCGCTAGGGCTAAGCCTGTGAAGCTTACGAAGCTTGCTGAGATCTCGGAGGACGCGCCTGGCTCTTCTACTGTCAAGCCTGCCGAAGTAACTGCTGAGGAAGTGACTTCCCAAGCTGAGTCCAAAGACTCTCTGATGACGAACTAGTGAACCCTTCTACCTCGGACACTGAGCTCCGCACTGCCACAGGTTTCCTTGCCGGTGATAGAGCATCGCCAAGGGATAGGTCCCGAGAGACTACTTTGCCCCCTGACCCCGTTACCTCGAATGTTGGGGACAGACAACAGAATGTTGGCGATTTTGTCGGGACTAGTGTTTAGGATGTTATAACTTTTCTACTGATGGACGAAATAACGCGAATTTGACACCAAAATAAAGTTAAGAACCTGACCTTGGGTCTTGTCATCAATGAAGAAGCCATTTCATTGAATTTTTGGGATATGAGTCCATTTGTTGGGAACAATGTTGAATACCCAATTCCTCAGCAACGGCTGAACGATCAACTCGAACCTGTAACCAAAAGATTCCTCTGGATGAGCTCTTAAAGGGGTTAGGAGTGGCCCCTCTATCTCCCAAGTGGCCGATATACTTCAAATATTCCGGATATACACCTTCGAGAATCGGACTTGGGACATTTTTGTTTACCTGCCATAAGGCTAACCACTAGTACTTCTAACAGTACGAATGGGGCTGCACACCCAGATTTTAACCTATATCGCTTTGAGGCGGCCATAGGTCATCATTTGGACAAACCAAACCCCGAAGGAGTGTATGGTTATATAAAACTCCACCTCTCGGTCTCAACCCTCACTTACCACGTAACCCTTGTATTCGTGACTTTGGTAGTCACTATACTAGTACCTCACTCGAGAGTAACCACTCTAGTACTGAGAGCGATACAGTGAAAGCCAGACAAACACGATTCGGTTAGTTAAGTACGGGTATGCAAACGTTAGAGGCATCTCTTGGCTGACTTGAATCTCAATAAACAGTAAGCAAATAACATCCACTACTTCATCGGTACAAAAATCAAGGAGGTTGACTCCATCTTAACACAAGCTGCGCATAACCTGAGCGTGTACAGCGAGAGCATACCGAGTCAAACACTATTCAGTAACTCGGCAATGCTAAAGCTGAGGTCGATTTCTCAACCAACTAGAATACAGTAAAAATACTGAAGGCTTCTGATCAACTTAAAGAATCTTCCAACCTGTAGGATAAGCAAATGGACAATGCTTTCACACGCAAGCGTGAGCCTAATAAATGAGCACTATGCTGAAAGCTCACGAGCCTAACTTGAAGACAATACCATGGAAATAGCTACGTGGAGATATCTGGAATGCTTCTTTTGATGATGCACGTGATTGTGAACTTCTCGAGTCTCGCAAGTCATTCACAAACAAAACTACCATACGAGGTGCACTTGCTCATATGACGCATATGAACCGTAGAATGAAAAGTCCTTCTTACACTGGAAAATATCTGTTCATATTGCAGATGATAGAGACTATGGGGATTAGCCTCCTTAAAAACGTGAACGACGACGTCATCGCTTACGGCGACCTGCGGTTCATGCCATGGTCTGTTCTTGTGAAAGTATTTCAAAAACACATTAACGCAATTATCAAAGTACTGAGTACTACGAGCATTATCCAGCCCGCTAAACGTATCACGATAGAGCCTGAATCTTCCCTCAAACTGCCAGCGCAATTAGTACTCCCTCACTGACTCCAGAGCCATACTAACAAGGAGAAAAAGCAGTGAGAGTCTAGCAAGAAGTGTAGATACAATCTAGCTAAACATAATGACAAGTGAAATAAAAAGTTCGGATACAATATGACAGGGTCTTCTACTTGCAAAGCAACCAATGAATAGCACGCCGATAACTGCAAAGATACACCGGATGTTGAGGTAAAGAACGAAGTGACAGTCTCACATGTGTGCATTAAAACAAGATCACGAGAAGAAGTTCAATGAAATCTACAACAAAGCGTTTATGTTAAGGATGAAGAAGTTATAGCGCTGTTTAACCCAGATGCTAAAGTTCCGCCATATCGCGCCGTGTAGCCTACGCTTTTGGAATGAAAATACATAAACGAAAACATTGACTTAATCGAAAACATTGACTTAATCTTGGGCAATGGTAATTTTTTCACTTGCGAAGAAGCCATTGAGAATGCACATATAGTGTTGACGGATAAGAGATATGTCGAAACCCATCTGATTGTAACTGATAAGTCTCAGAAATACGATTTAGATATAGGTATGAGTGATTTTTTATATAGCTTAGGGATGACTATGACGGGCCTACTTAGCAGGTTAGATTTCACCGACTCCCGAGAGTTGATTAATTTTCTTCACATACTCCTGGGAGTTGATTAAGTTAGAGCATCGTATGATCAGCGTGAGATTGAGTGTTAAATTAAATTGTTGTGCAGAAGGTTTCCCATACTGACCGTATGAGTTGTTACCCTGGCCAGCCCAAGCGGTGGAACACCTGTACAAAACCCTCAGGTTGAAAACCAAAGGCGAAGTCTGAAATAAAGACACACATTTGCACTTAATATAAAGTCTGCCACCCTACACTCTAACAGGAAATGTAGAGGAAGGGTGCCAACATCATAGCACATCTTGCTTTACGTTATCTGTTGACTTAAGCCATTAAAAGTAGACCAGAATTGTATGCAAACCTATGTCGTTGTTCGGTAAAATATTTTATTTCGTTCTGTTGTTGACTTCATCATTAAATGACAATAGTCTGTACTAGTAGTCAAAACCCATGGACTTGCTATACCAATGTCTATTGCGCCTTCCTCGGTTCGCAATTAATCTCTTCAAATACCTGATTTAGAAACTGGAAAAGGTATTTATAGTTAAAACCATAAAACCCCTTCATTTGGTTACCTTAGTTTATGCACTTCTTAAAAGCACACTTCTATACTTTAATCCGGTATATTGCATAGCCGTCATCCAGCTTTGAAAATCATAGCAGGCTGGTTGCTCACTCGAGCTTAGTTTGAATTAAAAAAACGAGAAATGAAAATGGGTCAAAACATTTAATAGCATAGCATTTAGTTACCATTTTTCAGACGGAGAACTTAATCACCCTGTGAGTTTTGGGTTTCGATCCATTAGGTCCGTGGTGGTCGACTTATAAAATAGCAAAGGATTTTATATACATAAACACTGTCAAATCCCACTTGGTTATCTGAGTTTTATATATACGTTTTAAGTGTGAGTCTATATACATATACTCCAATGTGAAAGATTGTGGTATCCGAAATTAGAGGCTAATTAACGGTACAATACTTTAATAAGAATGTAATGAAGATGGTCATGATAGATGTTTAGATCTGAACCCAGGTAAGAATTTGCCGGTATATTGCATAGCCCTCGTCTAGCCTTGAGGTTCATTATACGCTAGTTGCTCACTCGAGCTTAGTTTGAATTAAAAAAGGAGAAAGGAAAAAGGGGCAAAACAATAAATAGCACAAAATTTTAGCTAGGTATTGCTCTGGCGAAGGACTCGAGGATTTGTGAGTTTTGGGTTTAGGTCCTGTAGCTTCCTGGTGGGCGACTTGCAGATTGCCTAAGGGAACTACAAATTTAAATGCCGCTTTGATGATTTAGCCTATGTACTCCTAAACGATACATTCATATACATAGAAGATAGTGTGAATGACCGGTAGATTACACAGCCACCAAGCAACCTTGATGTTCCTAGTAGCTGAGTTCGATCCAAACCACAAGCATTTAGCTTATATTTCTCAGGCGGAAATCTTAGGTAGTCACGGTTACCTTGTGAATTAGGTACAGTATATCCTTGGGTGGTTGACTTGTGAAATGTCAAAGGTGTTGATGAAAAACCTTTTGCAAAACATTTGATTTACCTAGTTTGTGTACTTCTTAAAAGTACATTTATATGCATGAAATCAAAGGTGGATGCCCGGCATAATAGACAACCCACACCAACCTAGCTTTGAGGTTCGTAGCAGGTTATTTCCTCATTCGAGTTGGGTTTAAACCAAAAAGGAGAAAAAAGAAGGAAAAGGGGTCAAAACAATAAATAGCACAACATTAAAACTTATTTCTCAGGCAGAAAACTTCAGCCTCTCGGTTGCCCTGTGAGTTTTGGGCTGAGACTAAGTAAGTGTGAGGTGGTCGACATGTAAAAAGACAAAAAGTATTTAGGCTCATAGCAGGCTAGTTGCTCACTCGAGCTGAGTTTGAACCAAAAAGCGAGAAGGGAAAAGGTCGGCACATTAAGTAGCATAAGATTCCGTTGATGTTTCTCAGGTGGAGAACTTCAGTATTGTTCGGTTACCCTGTGAGGTTTGAACTTAGGTCTAGTAGATCGGTGGTGATCGACTGGATGCTACTTGCGCTTGAAGAATGCGTTGTAAAGCTTGAAGTAATCGCTATTGGCGGGTATATTTGAAATTCAATGCCTTCAGACAAAGGTAACATGCTATCATTTCATTTATGATTTATGTAGGCATCTACACCACTTTCTAATGGAGGCTTTCAAAAAGGCTTGGTTGTCAAAAGCATCTGCTAGTTTAGCAATAGTACCGCCTATAAACGTGTACGATAGTATGTATGTCCTTCTTTATTTGTCTTCCATGGATTGTTTTTTTACTTCGTAAATCCCAATTTTAGTGTCAGATACAGAAAATATAAATGATCCAATCCACCTTGATGTTAAGAAAGTGGCATCGGAAATACATTGTCGAATTTTAACTGTCTCCGAATTGATATTATGTATTGATACGAGTCTCTCGAAGGCAAGAATATACGATGCTATAAATTCTTTGTACCTTCTCTATCCACGGCAAACTCATGGGTTCGTCTGACTTGTATCACACTATATCTGCCATGAAATAGTAAGCGGTGAATGTTTCCCAAACCGGATCAGCCCACTTGTTCATTTGTGTTTGTTCTCATTTAAGATGGTACGGCCAATCATCTGCACAATTCAATAATGCAATACGTGTGAAGTAGTAAGTCTCCCATGACGTGCATTCGTGATTTGTACTAGATATTTCTCTTGTGGCACACTCCTGATACAAGTAAAACTAATGATTCCATTACGTCGTCACAGAACTCGCTACCGTTGTCAGAGCATATGATACCTGGCCACCCGTGGTCAGTAAATACTTGGCAACTTAACTTTGCGACGGTCTGAGTACTATTGTATTTTAAAGAATTGATTAGATCATAGTAAAAGTTTGTATCGTGGTTGAAGGCGCTAGCGAGGTTGATAATACACTTTATATAGTTGCCGGATATGCCATACGAAGACACCTAGTTGTTTTCAGAGTCCGAATCAACATTTGAGAGGTGGTCACTCGTCGCTTTATATAGGTGTTGTTGAGCGTTCAATCGGTTTCATCAAAACAGCAGGATCTATTTTTCTTTTCTTGAAGTTGGTTTTTGAATCGGTACTGGTTGTCGCTATTGAGCCGGATATGAAAGTCTAGGATTATCTCAAAACGTTGTAACCTGCCACTATCCAGATAGAGAAGATCATGTAATTAAATTCGACAATCATGAACTAGTTCTGGCACTGAGGTGACATTCACCACTAAATTTGATCGCAATCGCGGTCAAAATAAACACTGTACGTGTACGAGCGGACTCGATTTCTAAATATCCCCTTACAATGGTTCTCTCTGAGAATCTTTTCTTGAGTTCGTCTCGTTAGATCGAATAGAATCCATAATCATGCATAGTTTGATGGCGTCAACCTATCGCACCACATTATTTGTTGAGGTAGTCGACAATGGCTATGAAATATGCAATAAAAGAGGAAAATACAATCATTGTCTGATGTTGACAGACCTGTCTTAACGTCGATGTGAATGACAAATTCGACGGCAACTATTATATCACGGTTTTGGGTTTGTTAGTAATAGGTTGGCGATCCATCAATCCAATGATATGAAGAACGATAGCTCTTGAATATTTAATATAACTGAACGTCAGTTCGGATTGAAAGAAGTTCTGCGGTTGGTTATATCGGGTGTTATATGTTTTGAAGTCACGCGATGCAGACATACAGATTAATAATAGATGATTCTGAGATATTCTGCTTATTGCAAACCGAGAGCTACTTTACAATTGCTATTTACCGGCAGTGCACTTCAAGGTTCAATTATCTAGAATTAACTATTAAAAATATTGGGTTCATCGGAATCTGGGGTTCATACTCACTCCAAATAATTAAGTGACACAGTTGTGCTTTTGTGTCAAATTCTTAGATCGTACAAGCGAAACTGATTGCCACCCCAGCATAACATCAGACAAACTGACCTGACTCACACAATTCACAGAGACGAGCTTCTTTTGAATTCATTTAGGAGTTGTTAGAAAATATCGCTCACTAGTTGTTGTTCCTTAGCTCTAACGAGTGTTAGTACTGGCATTTCAAATGCGCCAGCGTAATTTGATGGGCCTCTATCTGGCTCCGAAATAATATTTTACGGCTCGTTCGAGAGTCAGCTGCGCATATTAAATGACAAATGTAGTATCATAGTGCTGTTGTACTAGCGAAAGTTGAAGTTGTCAAACGTGCTGGTTCTAGTTCATGAGAGCCAGCGTGTGTAGTTGATGTTTACTTTTGTTTACTTTACTGTATACAGATATGCTGCGATGACCAAAAGTTATGCCGCCGAGGCTCGCAATCCACAGAACCGGAGCGATCGAGCTTACTTAGATTCCAGCATATGCACTTGTGTAATAGTCTATATCGCTTTTGATTGATATGATGTGCAGGAAGTCTTCTTGCTGTTTGTTCTATTATATTCGAACTTCTCCACATGCGGACTAGTTTAAACCCAGTACTCACGGTATCCCACAAGCGTCTACAAGGGCAAAAAGTATTAAGGCTCAAATTCACTTTTAGCCTCAAACTATCAGTAAGCTGAACATTGATGTTGGCTGCAACCGCATTAGCACAGTTTCGCGGCCTCCGCTTGAGCTTCTTTATCATCGGCGTTCCCAACCGGCATATTCTTCGCCTTCTCGAACCAAATCTGTCGATAATTAGATTGATGAGATATGTGTGTCCCGTAATTTTGTTCCTGCTTACTATACACAGATTGCACACTATTAAAATTGACGCGTGCGAATATAAGACGGATGTTCCAAACCCTAAACCCTAAAACTACTCAGGTCAGGTTTTGAATACACACTTGAGAATAAGGTGGCATTCAATGTCTGGAATAACCTATTGCGATTTTGTATATTAGAAAATGTCGCAACTTTGATTTCCAGCGAACCATGGTAGACAAGCTTACTATCATCAGCATTGCAAAGGCAGCATATATACTCGACTAGATGACCACTATAATGTTAAGCACACCGAACATGATTTGGTACAACAGGGGTATTTTGCTCAACAGTTCCTGTCGACAGTAAACACTCGTTGGAATGTCTGGTGACACAGTATCATCAATACACTTTCGTGATTTAAGATACGAATTGCACAACGAAGATATACACAAACCTATTCACTAGATCGAGCTGAAATAATGAGACATGCTAACGGGTAGCTGCACCATAGTGCAACTTTTTCATATTCTTCGCAACGAACTTGAATATAGCAGAATACAACTCATGATATAGAACATAAAACACATGTACACAAGGACAAGACACAAATCTCGGAATCGGTAGCTAGTACAAATCTTCCAGAGCATTGTCGGTTCTATAGCATATGGATTCAGAAATGTCTCATAGTTGTAAGGAACGAAAAAGCCTACTGCAATGTGCTCAAATAGGTATGTAAAGCAAGTAGCCGATACTGTACGCCCACATAGGAGCTGTATAGCACAGATTATATAGCGCGCAATATTGAAAACGCTGGTAATGTTACAAACTTCAGGGCGTACCTTGGCCTGAGCACTATCTCCGATTGCGGCGTAAGCCTTGCCGAGCATGAGAGCGTTTTTAAGATAAAAACCAGGTTCAGACGCCTCGGCCTGCGCAAAACAATCACGCGCTGCTTCGTACGTGGATTCCGGAGGCGACGCAAATATAGTGGCCGCGATTTTCCTCACGTACCTGTTTGGAGATGTGATAATAAAGGTTCGGATACATACATCTTGTAATCGTAGACAATCCCCTTCACACAAATGTTGGGAAAAATGGACTGTTTGTGGTTGAATCATTTCATATTGTATTCCTGAAAGTGACTGTTTCGGTCACAATCGATGGAAAATAAAAATAGCGGCATAGCATGCGTCATACGGATATATTGAAACGTACATAATTATAAGCAAACAATTGGGTTTTGTAAAAGCGCGAGCGATGTGAGGGTGCAACGTCCTTTTCATCAGCATAAGCTCAGAATAGGTACACACGTGATTATGCAGCCATTTTATAGGACATTTTGATTACAGTAATTGAATGCACAGACAAAAGCATGTGGACTGATGAGTAGTGTCGGTGGCGATTAGTCTACTTGCCAGACAAACAGTCTACCGACACGAGATCGCGGGCTATTGTTTACACACGCGCTAACTAAGAAATTCCGCATATCAACCAAGTTTTACCTACATAACTGCCAAGAGTACAATGAGATTCGGGTGTACAGATGCTCGTTATTCAGATACACAATGCCTGAAGACACTGTATATGGAGGTGGATTGATGTATTTATCTACACTGATTACGGCAAAAACACAATCGAGCACACACTCACCACAGACGGACGACGAATGAAAATCCGTATACACCTGAGTGTGATAGTTTTTGCTGCATTCGATTTCACATATGTGAAACAAGCTGACTATACAGGTAAGTAAGTGCTCACAGACACACAGTTTCATACCACGACATATCGGCGATAGTATAATGCCATAGTCCCAGCAGATGACTTGTAGTTGCATCGCCAGGGGAGAGCTCTAGAGCCTTTTCGAAGTGCTTTCTCACAGGGAACGCGTTCTCAATGGTGCTTTTGGTACCCTCGTAGTCACCGATTGAGCTGAGAGTGATAGCATACCATTTATGACACGCAAAGTTGGTGGGTGCCAACTCGAGGGCCTGTTTACGGTATTGTTTATGAAGATGTGTTTTTAGAGATGCTTTCCGCAACCGTGCGTGTAAAATTGCATGTTCGGATGCAGATATGTATGCGCGTTTTCTTGCCTGCTGTTTCTACCCATTCGAGTGTTCGTGTGCATACATCCCCGTATACGTACAAATATGCGTTTGTGCAAGTATGTATACGTGAATTGGTAGTGTATAAACCAATTTGTATATAGACAGGTGAATTTTTGATATACGGTATGATTGCTTCGTACTTCAAGGTGCAGCAAATACGTCTGTGCTTGTGTACAAGCATGCAGACCTAGAGTGATACCAGCTGACCATTCTAGATGTGCCTCTAGGTGATTGGTCGATACATCTAAACTAAACCATCAGACATAGCAACGGGGATTGGTTGTACCACCCAATATTCGAGAGGAGTGCGCAATTCAACCGCAGGCAATAGGGTGTGTTTGGTAAAAATGTCTGCACACAGTCCGCCTGGTGACGACAAGCATGTCTAGATATAAAACTACCAAGCTGTTAAAAACTACACGTAGAGCAGAGGATCATTGTTGGGTACCCAGCTGTCATGGTAGTCGCAGATACCAAATCTATCAACCCATTAATTGGGCTTAGTGATCGATAAGCTTGAACGGACCAAGTACAACCAGAGCGCAGACGTCGACCTCAATCGACGAACACGCACACCCATTGAGCAGTAGAACGCAACGTATCGGACCTGCACTCACACACCACTATAAGTATAGAGAACTAACATACATCAAATATACCAACACACACACCATTATAAGTATAGAGAACTAACACACATCAAATATACCAACACTCACACACCACTATAAGTATAGAAAACTAACACATATCAAATACACCAACACTCACACACCACTATAAGTATAGAGAACTAACACACATCAAATATACCAACACACACATACCACTATAAGTATAGAGAACTAACACACATCAAATATACTAACACTCACACACATCTAGAAGTATAGAGACCTAACACACAACAAATATACCAACACACACACACCACTATAAGTATAGAGAACTAACACACATAAAATATACTAACACACACACACCACTATAAGTATAGAGAACTAACACACATAAGATATACTAACACACACACACCCATGCCCTCAACCAAAACCTGGTCTTGTAGACGGACTTTGAGGGGCGTTTGACTTGTACTTGCACACAGGACCCACTATGACCCAGGAAGGCCAAACGAGCCAGAACTGCATTTTTAAATTTTTTAAATATGCAACACCACACACCCTTCATTCTCTTCGAATAAGGTGTGCCCACACACCTGTTTCGCAACCTCGTGTGCTTCGTAGACGTAGGCCTTCTTCTTCTCCTTGTCTGCAGTTACTGTGGCCATGTCGTGACACGCGCGCGCGTACCGCCAGAGTGCGTCCGCATCCGTTGGGTTGTTCTTTATGTACTCGACAAGGTATGCGTGAGTCTGTGTTGGTCCAGAGAGGAAGCAACAAATAAATAGGTTAGATCGATAGGCACTAACTTGGGAACTTAGTCGTATGTAGTAATAGAGGGCGTAAATTGCTAACTGTGTGCAGAAAACTTAATCTACTGTTGGCACATGTTTACATCACTACATTCCAAACGATAGTGTACCACGCATTGTCATATATACAAAAAACATGGTAATGGATGTTCATTTCCTTATATTTTATGTCAAAAAGAATACTAAGATAGAACCTGCAATGAAGACAAACAAACAAACAAACAAACATACAAACGAACAAACAATATATAGGTATATATATATATATATATATATATATATANACACAATATATATATATATANATACATATATATATATATATATATATATATATATATATATATATAAATAATATAATATATGCATATATAAGTGGGTGTATTTGAAGTTAGTGTATGAATTATTGTAACTAGAATCAGTAAATACTGCATCTCTGTCTGTGATGTTGTTTTTCTTGTACCTGTTGATTCACAATCATCTCCGTGATGTAGTGCTACCGTGTTTAGACAATATTCTGTTGCCACAAATAATTGAAATTAAATTGTACAGAAATTTCTTAGACTTGTTATCTGGGTGTAGTGGAATATTTTTGCTTACAACTCATTTTCATCGCGATTTGTAGTTGCGCAATCCTCAGACCCGTGCCCTGGGTGTGACGGTGTCTTTCTAAAACCTATCGAATTACTCATCCCGAATTCAGGTACAGTATCGTCTCAGACCGAATCTCGGGGTGAGTAATCGTGCATTTTTAGACCTAACGAAAACTCATCCCGGCTTACGTACAGAATCGGCTCAGACTGGATCTCTGGGTGTAATGGTGCCTTTCTTAGACCTACTAAACCACGTGCATGGCGAGACGGTCATGTGGGAACTTGCCAGCGACGAGAAGAAGCATGTGCTGTTCTCAAACAAGGATAAAGAACACAAAGAGGGGGATGAGGTGTTTAACAACTATGGCTACAAAACTGTGGAGGAGCTTTTCCTCAGTCATGGATTCTGCGGAACCGGTACAGGGCACAAGGTACCTAATTTTACTCACATACCGGTTCATCGAAACGCTCAATATCTGAGACTATCCTCAGTTTATGGACATGGTAACCTGGAGCGTGCAAATCGCCAGTCATCAGTTAGAATACTGCTGTGGCCCAAGTGTGCACCTATCTGTATAGGCACGTGAACTTCGGATGTTTCTACTAACTAACAAATCAACGCACTGACCCTATGTACTCGCAAGTTGGCACGAATAGAATCCATACGCCTACAAGTGATTCCAAAGTTACCTTCACCGTCAAATCTATAGCCCTACTGACAATAGGCTGCATGTTACGCCTGTCCAGGATGTGGTCGCTCTGCGCGTAGGATCTCCAGCCGTCAGCAAGGAGGTTGACGAGGCCAAAGTCGCTATATTACGTGACATGGAGGTGCCCGTTGCTGTGCGTCCGAATGGTAACTTAAGTGTGGGGCCCTTGTACTTGGTCACAGGCAGCGCGGAGGTATGTCATGGCGTGAGATGTTTTGATTGTGATAGATTTGAGCTGTGGTGTGTGTATATCATCGCATTTAGAACTGTTTCGCATACTATAGCCTGATCTAGTAAGAACGCTTATGAAATGAGCAGGTGTGGGCGGAATATAATAGGGGGTAACAGCGTGTGTATCGACGCTTAGTACGTATTTGACTACCACGATTACATGCCGGAGGATTTACGATCAATATCATCTCAAACAGATGCGCTTATCACACGGCATAAAGTTGCGCAGATGACCCTATAAGTCTCTGACCACATAGCAATTCATCCGAATAGGGGGTTTTTTTGTGCAAGGGTTCACCCATATTCATATACACGCTCTTGTTCGTAACTCTTATTGATGCGTATCAACCCTTTCACCTCATGTACAGGAGCCTATTCTTAACCAAGAATTGTTGTTATCCATGGCCGTGTGTGGCATGGCGCATATTCCTACCGATGAGGAGCCCATAGAAATCGGCATCGATGAATTGGACGTGTTGAAAGCACAGTTGGGACACAAGCTGGAAATACTGGGGGATCTCTCATGGATTCTTGAGACTTTAAATAGCAATGTTAAGGGCGAGAGTACGCCGCATACGCATCACACCAGGAAAGTACAAGCAGCTCTATATGTGAAGGGACAGGTGGATCTACTCAACGAGGCTTTGGGTGAGATAGTTAAATTTTTGCCCGTGCCAGATGGAGAAGAAAGTGAGGAGGAAGAGGAGCATGAAGAGGGGGTGTAGACAGTCCTCGCACGAGATCCCGCTCTGCGAGTCACGATATATATATAGAGATTGCGGTCTTCTCAGTGCTATAGGAGAACTTGTTCTAGTTTTAATTTTAGTGACTATCGCAGGAAATGCAGACCGATACCCTATGGTGCAAAAAGCTCTTTGCAAAGGTGCCCTTACTGATTGTCGGAGATGTACTACACCTGGTCTGCAACGCAAGTTGGCGCTTATAAGCGAAGGAGAATGTGACAAACAATTATTGTTGCATCGGTACGACGCAAAGTTGCAATGTGTACTGGAAGCGTCATGCAAATACAGGCAGTCGCCAATCATGATCCGCCACCGCTATAGAAGATATCTTGCTGCTGGTAGTAAAAGGGCTGGAGATATGGCAACATGGATATACGTCTCAATGTGCTCCTCGTATAGGAGACGGGAGAGAAAAGCTAACATTGTATGAGAATATTACCTGTGGTGCACTTGCATTATATAATGTATCCAAACTTGAACAAGCAAAGGAGGTGAAGTTTCAAAGCGAGAAAGTATACAGGACGGGATTCGGATAATAATTTAATTATTCAGTCATATATATAAATGTATTAAAATTATAGTCTAGAGGGGTTGAGACATAGTTACCCCATATTTAATCTGCCCGTATATTAGATTTACTAGTCATTTCTCGAACACACTATTCAATTGTATATACGGCACACTTCATCTTCACCGTTTTCTCACACGACTGGAGTTCGCAGACAATCAATGACGTTGAACGCATCAAGAGGAAGAGTTTGTAAATATATCTAGCCGACCTCGGACAATCTTGTTATGCCCGAAACACTTTTTCCATGAAATGCAATTCTTGTACCGCGGCACACTCCATTGTGCATCAGGGCCCATTAACATGGTCTTCGTTAAGTGCTTTTCTTTTCGCAGCAACAGGGTCAATGACCTGGACCTACGACTTAACTAGATTTTGCAGCACCTCCACCAGCATGTTCAAACTCGAGCGGTGTTGTGGTGGCGCCTCACTGTCGCTCGGTAAGCGATTGCCCTCCGGCGCATCGTGATCCTGCGCTTGTGATGTAACAGTAGCACGAGATTCTTCTCTACATAATCCTTGGTCATTCTTATTGTTAAACCTAGGTACCTCACTATCAGTCCGATATGGCGAATGCGAAGTTTGGACTGATGTCCTGTATTGTACGGGAGACTGTATTGTCACGTTTTGCTTTGTATGCTCCAAACAGTCTTCCCACTGATCTGTTAAATGTGGCGAGGTATAGCTCGACTTCTCCCTTCTACTGGTTTTTGTACCACGTCGTGCATTCTCTTGCGCACTCACACTCTTCGTGATGTTTCTACCTACAGTCGTACGTACATCGGATTCATTGTCCATAGACATTCGTTGCTGCCGCTGCTGTTGAAACTCATATCGGACACAAATTTCGTGTGCCATCTCCATATCTTCATCAAGATCTACACCACTATCTCTGTGTTTCTTCGAAGCTCTCCGCGAACGAGCCCACTTTATATCATCAATTGCCGGATATGAAGAACTCACAATTACATCTGATACTCTATCAGGCACACAAGCGGACTGCACTGACGCGTGTTGACTTCCACGAGCGCGTGCATCTGCCTTCGCCTGGGCATGTATCTGTGCTTGAGTGAGTGTCTGATTATACTGATTGTAGTTACTGTTGATATTCGCGGGCATCCTTAGATTGCTACCGTCTGGGCGTGCCGAATCCCCCGTGTAATCATTAGATGACGAAATAGTGCTGCGCCGTTGGCGCTGCCTTTGTGTAGGCGTATGAATGAGTGATGTACCTAGGCCATCGTATCTGATCAGTGAAGGCTTAGAATCAAAATGGTCAGCTCTTGTGTCAGCGTCATTCAACTCACGACATGCTGGAGGCACATATCGATGCAGTTCGGAATGTGGCTGTTCAGGAATAGAATGCTGCTCGGGTATATCTGACCACTGTCGAGATGATGGCATCAACATACTATCAACTGACATCCGTGTAGCCTCAGTTTTATACTTAGCAGGAGTATTTGCATAGTGTGTACCACCCTCATCAGAATCAACTACAGCTGAAGGATTGTCGCTTGACATGCGCAAAGCTCCCTTATCTAAACCAGTAGAGTGGCCTATCGATTCTACATGGCCCTTCTCCACTTCTACTGCATCAACGTCGCTAGTATGGATATAAGATCGTGCTTCCGAATAAAAATTGGACCCCTCCATCTCCGTATCCAAACCGTCAACATTCTCATCGTCATATAGCAAGTGTGCCCTTCTCGATGAAAGCGACGCGTCCACGTACATGGCAGAACGTGTCAGTGCTTGCCCATACATATGAGTGCACGAATCTACCCGGTCTACACGGGGATGAGCACCCGCGTATGGATGTGATATTGAGTACCTCTTACGTTTACTGAGAAGTGACGGTACCACCGCTGCACATTCATCAACTCGCGTATATGCACCATCATCATCTTTGCTTTCATCCTCATCAGTCTTAACATTCTCACTCTCACCAGCGCTGAAAACAACACCTGCATCACTCAACCGCTTCCTACCTGTGGCTGTCGCTGCTCTTGCGCGTACAGTGCTACTAGAGTGCGCAACAGCATCATGCGTCAGCATATGCCGACTTCTGGAGCGCACAGACGAATATCGGGCCTTGCACACCTCGCAAACATATGGCTTCTGCTTAGTATGTGAACGAATATGACGTGTCAGATTGCTACTCTGAGCAAATGCAGCTGTACAACCTTCTTCCTTGCAGACGTACGGCTTTTCCCCTGTATGTATACGCTTGTGAGTGGCTAAATTGGAAGGGTGGGCGAAGGATGCATCGCAGCCACGGTACTCGCATCGATATGGACGTTCTCCACTGTGGGTATACGAGTGTGTCTTTAGTGCAGAGTGATGAATAAATGCAGCCCTACATCCAGTGTACTCACAGCGATAGGGCTTGTCTTCCAGCTTTGATTCATGCATCCCTTTTCCAAATTGGAGTAAAGATTAAATTTATATTTTAAACTCTATTCAGTTCACAAACTACCATGCATATACAGGCCTCAAGCAGAATTTCTTAGGCTTGATACTTTCTGCAATGTGCGATAAAGTTTGTGTTACTGTATTTGTTTTATGTGTTTGCTGATTAGTGAGATTTGTGCTGTCTATTCCCCTTGGATTCTGTATTCTGAATACAGTCTTGATGTCCTGCTGTAAATGTTTCCGACTTGAAAATGCTTTTCAAATAAAAATATATTAATGTAAGACTGATATTCGACGTCAGACTAAATGAACAGCTGAACGATACACCACTCAAATATATATCAAAAATATTATAATTATTGATATATATTTGACTTAAAAAAAAAGGAAATACCGTGTAGTCCACTAGAGTGTGCGCGTCAAACAAAAATTCTCGTAGTGTTCACTGTAACCATTATTATCCGAGTCTTATAATTTTTCTAGAGGTACAAAATGTCAAAATGATCGTTTCTCCCAAATCTTGACGACTTGAACCAATGACGTACTCAAAAAATAAGAAAAGAGCACTGGTATAACTAAAGTTCTGAACAGACAGTTAAAAAACAACAAAAGAGTTTTGTGTTATAATATATCGTAAACCATCTTAAAATAGAACATGAGCGCTCCTATTGGTTTATATTAAAGTTTAAGGGGTAGCCGACGACAATTTAGTGAACAAATATCTGACAATACTAAATATCACCAGAATTTTCATGACTCTAAACTTGTTGTTCGGAGTAAATATATATTTATGACATGTATTCGCACGGAGTCACGGACGGTCGGACGCAAAAGAGCTGAAACAAGAAGTGCGTATTCATTTACATTGGATAAAAATAGAGTTTGGAGTACAGTCATCCTTCAGTCTGAACGATTTTGTTAGTAGTTAGTGAATTGAAACCAGGCAATTTTATCATGAACGTGACCTAAGCGAAGCGGCCAAGCCCAAGGTCCACTCGACAGAGGAGAGTGGCCATTGGCCAAGTCCCCAAGGTCCCACATTCCCACAAGAAATATGTTAGATTTTTTTCACACCCCGTCCATGACGTGTTTATTTCACCGGACCAACGGCTACAGTCCACAGTCCACAGTCCACACTCCCACATCTACAGCGGTACAGCCCCTGGCCCCTTATATATATAT
>NW_014040401.1:25841-31556 GCF_001186125.1 Sphaeroforma arctica JP610 | reverse complement strand
TATATATATATATAGTATATATATATATATATATATATATATATATATATATATATATATATATATATATATATATATATATATATATATATATATATATATATATATGGTATATTGATATCTTGATGTATTGTTGTATTGATGTATTGATGTATTGATGTGTTGATGTATTGAGGTATTGATGTCTTGATGTCTTGATGTCTTGATATATTGATACATTGATGTCTTGATATATTGCTATATTGATGTCTTGATGTCTTGATGTCTTGATATATTGATGTCTTGATATATTGATATATTGATATATTGATGTCTTGCTATATTGATATATTGATATATTGATATATGATATATTGAAATATTGATATATTGATATATTGATATATTGATATTTTTGATATATTGATATATTGATATATGATATATTGATATATTGATATATTGATATATTGATATATTGATATATTGATATTTTATGTAACAACCACTCTTAAGTCACCTGTCAGAGGGCACATCCATCAGCACGCCATACAAACACGTATGACAATAATGCATATCAGCCCAGAACCAGCAGACTCACTAGTGAGCCTATAGTCCCACACGCATGTGACAGTGATAGTCTGAGTAGTGAGTAGTGAGTCTACTGACAGTCTGACAGTCTGTGACTCTCTGGTAGCACAGGGGAAATAGGAATCACAGGGATAAAAAATAAACCACGACCCTCTGGATTCGGTCTACGCTAAAATTTACAATTTCCGGAAATTCCTCTCAAGAACTTATTTTTACAGAATAAAAAAATATGTATTTAGCTTCTAAAAAACAACCAAACCAGTCTCAAGTCTCAACTCCACTCTCACAGCAGCTTCAGGCCCAGCCCGCCCAGGGCACTTCAGCCTCCACAGTCCACAGTTCACTTTCAAAAGAAGAGTCACAACTCACAAGACTCACGGAGTCACGAGTCACAACTCATAGGTCACAACTCACAACTCACAGTCACAGGCTCACAGCTCACAACTCACAAGTCAAACTGGCAACTTCACAAGTCACAACTTCAGTCTTCACGCACACAAGAAGTCAGTAGTCACAACACTGAAGTTGAACTGAAAATGAAGAACACAGGGCTTTGGCTTAGCCATCGGAGAGGGTCCTGGTTTACAATTTTGTCCTGACCCCTATTTGTACCCATAGGGTTTCAGGCCAGATTGGGTCTCGAAAAAGCCAATATGAAGCAAACTAAAAGCCAATTTGAAGCCAACTAAAAGCCAATTTGAAGCCAACTAAAAGCCAATTTGAAGCCAATTCAAAGCCAATATGACGGCGATTCAAAGCCGATATAAAGCCAATTCAAAGCCAATATGAAGGTGATTCATAGCCAATATAAAGCCAATTCAAAGCCAATATGAAGCCAATGTGAAGCCAATTTGAAGCCAATATGAAGCCATTATAAATACAATTCCTATAAAAAAAACTCTATATTCGCCCATTACGAAGACAACAACGGAAGGTCTCTATTTATGTATATATTTATAGTCGTCAGTGTTGAATATCGAACTCGGAACTTTGTCCATATTTTATGTATTTAAAAATGTTTCTGTGGCACAGTGGCAGACCAAAACAGGCCCATATATGTCGAAAATACACCTGAAGCATATGTAGCCCTGTTCAATTTTTAGAAGGCTATGCCTGAAGCCTGAACTTAAAAGTCACAAATGCACTCGAAGTCCCAAAAACAAAGGGGGGGTGGGGGGGCTAAAGCAAAGTAGCACATCCGAACCGCCAAAATAATAAATATCTCAAATAAATATTTGGTCCTTCATAGCCTTCTTTTTAAAATTTTAAACAGTCCTTTTATCATAGCCTTCTTCTCAAAAAAAACACAAATATATATCTGTTTTTTATTCATTTAAAATTGTATAACAAAAAAAAATCAGCTGGCTATTGCTTTGAATTGATCTGTATGTCGATTCCGGTGCCACATTTGGGATTTATGGGGCAATATGCAAATCCTATGTAGTCATATAGTCCGATTCCATTTCTTTTTAGGATAGCTATCCCACATATACGTTATAACAGCGAATAAAATGGCATGACCGCGTGATGTAGCATCCTAAAAAAGGCTAAAATAGTTAGGCTGTGGCAACGACCCCCTCTGGGAAATGTTGGAAAGTGGAAATGTCACTGCCGGATAAGAAAGGCATGTCACATGACACAACCTTCTAAATTGAAAGAACACACACATGAGATAGAATTTTATTTCTAAGAGATAATTTTAGAGGGCCATCAGCCATGTCAAAATCATTTCTATGAGACAATCCCAGAGGGTCATGATGAACTAACTTTTGTTAGGAAGCATTTAGTCAAGGTGGGCTGTGCTAACCATGCCGGCGCTCCACGCTTTTATTAATAGTCGCCGTATGTTGGTTAGAATATTACCTTTCATACTTGTATCCAGTTTGTTCTTTTATCTTCACAAATGTGCCGGAGGTTTCAGTATCGCAACGTGGAGAAATATAAATCTATTTACAGCTCAGCCACAACAAACAGTGCCGGCTATCAATCCAGAGTGGCTAAAAGGACAATGGGTATACGAACCTCAACAGGCTGATATATTCCAGCGTGACCTGCATAGCTACACACAGTTCCCGTCGATTGATAAGGATTGTATCTGGTTCAAGGATACTGCGGTGGTGAATGGAACGGACTATTTGAACTGGCGGTGGCTGCCTGTTAGTGGTGTACAGGCGTCGCATAGTACTGTGGGGCTGTTGACAACCAATTACACCGCTACATCTGGGAGTAAAAGGTCTCTGGCATCACAGCCACTAAGAACTCTGTCCAGGTCTGACATATTCAAGTGTCTAGCTGGTATTAATCTAACCTATTACGGCGACTCGTTGTCGCGGCAGATGGGGTTATCTCTGGGTGGTCAGTTATTCGACACAAGTGGAACAAACCCTGTAGTGGGCAACGATGGGTATACTGTAGAGTATACAAAGGCTCAAAGTACGGATGATATGATTCCAGTTAGACTGAATTTCCGCGACAATGCTAAAACGCACACGTATTCACACGAAGAGAAGGGCAGGAAGCTTAATGTAACAGTGACATGGGCTCAACAGAACTGGTGGGTAGGTTTCCACGTTGTGAACCAGACTGTGTTTTCCTTGCACCCCTATGATGTGTCGGCAAACCTTGTGAATCTTGTCACAGGTCCGGAACCTTCTCAAAATAGTTCGGTGATAGTGTTGGCCCTGGCGCATTGGTGGACTATGAAACACTGGGGAAACACTCTAACTGTAGACTTTGCCAAGTATCCCGAACTGAGGCTTAGTAGCGACATCAATGGCACCGAGCAATTACTGAGAGTGTATGACCGTGCAGTTGAGACGACTGTGAATTACATCGTATCCAACAATTTCACGGGCACAGTGGTGTGGCGCACGAGTACCTCGATGCAATACGATTCGAAGAATACATGCGCATTCGAGCATCCCCTCCAGGCTGACGAAACCACCCAGATGCACAACGTGGGTGCGATGAATGATATACTGAGAAAGCATGTGAAGCCGGTCGTGGCTGAACACCCAAATCATTTACTACTGGATGTAGAAGCGCTTACATTGCGGAGAAACGATGCTCTTGCGTTTAGAGGTGGGCACCACGACTGCACACACTGGTGTTTGCCCGGTGTGCCGGATCTATGGAATCAGATCATGTTGAATGCTATTTGCTAATGCAGAATAGAGAATTCACTTGCCGACTTCAGATGTTGACAGAGTATGTCCCTCAACCGCACACGTGTTATAAAAACCAGATTGTCAATTATTGTACCTTAAACAATTATGTCTTTCTGACACGCATGTGACTTTGCGAAATAGATGTTCTTGTACGCCTGTGTTTTTCAACTCGATTGCATTATCAGTGCGTGCACGTACATTATTTATTGTGTGCTATATATATGTATATAATTCAATATAAACTTTTAGTATATATATATATATATATATGTATTTATATATTTATATATATGTATGTAATTATAATTCAATTTAAATAATGTTACATATATGATATGTGTACGTATATATTGATAGATATATACTGTGTATGTATATATTGATAGATATATATGTAGATGTATATATTGACAGATTGCATTACGAGCATTGTACATATATATATATGGTTAAGGTATAAATTGAAGGTTAGCTAGTCACAACCGAGTTTTGCTGCACATACCTGGTTAATTTTACAAGGATTGAAACAACGATTAGCGTCAGTTTAACAGCTCGTTACCGTATTCTGTTTTTGGTGTTTCATATTCCTGGCTATTGCCAATCTCCGTGGTTATATTCTGATATGCACAAAAGGTAGTAGATGCACCAAGCCTATTTTAACAGCATTTCAGGTCAAGCATAGCTGCAGCTACACATTTTGGACTTGATAGTTTTATTTTTAAGAATGACAGGTTATATCAGAGCAATACACAATGTGCTTTGTATTTGCGCTATAGGTATAAACAAACCACATTCTGCCTACGTACATTTAGAGAAGGCTCATATATATATATGTATATATATATATGTGCGTGTGTATGTATGTGTGTATACACACATACACACATATATATATATGTATATGTATATATAAATATATACATCAGATATATACATGTATATATATGTGTGTGTGTATGTATATATATATATGTGTGTGTGTGTGTTTATATGTATATATATATAAATATATATATATATGATACGGCATTGGGTGAAAGCTGATACATCAGAACGGAGACACCAACGGCGAAAAGAAGCATCCAGTGTGACCGTAGAGAAAATTCATATCTACAGATGGATGAGAATCTTATCTCCACTTTCGAAGTCACTGAACAACTATAAATTTAGTTGTTACATGATAAATTTTCTGCAATCGTCATAAACATACGGTTTAATTCAATATATGGCATAATGTTGTTTACTTGCTGTATGTTTTCAGTGCTGGAACCCTCACAACAGTACAACTGCATAAGTACCACTGAATTGGAATGCGCTGTATTAGGAGAAAAAAAGTATCAGATCATGATTATAGGGTGTCTGAGTGAGTCGTAGTAGGCCTGTATAGTGAATATTGCATTGGAGCGCACTGCCCTTGTCAATACTATTAGAACTAATTTAACTCTCACAAATTTGGATCGAATCATTTTTCAAGCGACAGTGTTTGAGTCACCAAGGATTGTCGTACTACATGTGAAAAAAATGTTGACATCACGAGTCAAAAGTTGCAATGATGTTTTTTTAAGAATGATATTATCGATGCATTTGTGAAAGTACTGCGAAACAAGTACGGCACACTACCGAAGCATCGAATATATGTCATAGCGCAGAAATGACCACGTTCAGATCAACCATACTGATGCATTGTATATACTTCGTAGTTCGGAATGATGGCATTGATTATGTGTGCGTGTAGACTATTTGGAACCTTTGCATAAATTCAAAACCCGGTATCTCACTATTCCCGTCGTTTCTTACCGGTTGTTCCGGTGAGCTCAAACTTATGAACACGTATAAGGCAAACATCGCTGCTGGGAGTTCGGCAACGAACTGCATACTGTGTGTAGAAGGCAACTCGAGGCTATAAGGGAGAGCTGTTGGTCGTTTCAGGTCACGATATAACATATTTCAATACAAACACACAATATATATATATAGA
>NW_014040401.1:22497-24183 GCF_001186125.1 Sphaeroforma arctica JP610 | reverse complement strand
ATATATATATATATATATATATATATATATATATTATTTATTATTATATATATATAAACTATACATATATATATATATATATATATATATATGTATAGATATATATATATTATATAATATATATATATATATATATATATATATAAAAGTTCGTAACCTCAGTGACGCCCCTGTAAAATCCATGCATGTATTTATTTATATGTACCATAGAACAACAGACACAAAAAATATACGCTTGTCGCCATATGTACTGTACAAATTTAATACTATTGTCGGCGTCGTTATTTTGTGGGACCATATTTGCATAGCCTTTAAATCATGACCTCTAGTAGAGAGGGAAGAAAGAAAATATGGCTGAACGGACTAACGTCCGTAGGACTCTAAATTAAACTTTTGTTCATCCGGTGTGGTCATCTTGGCTTCTTGGGTTTGACATTATTTTACATATGTATATTCGTGCGAGGGGAGTGCTTATTATTAATGCAATACATTCTTTTATTTAGTAGGCTATGAATTCATCCATGCATACAGGCAGGACATATACGTGCACCTTTGTTCTTTTGCTATTTATCTCAGCTATTGTAAATAAATACATATGTACTTGTTACGAAGGGTTTCCCAAATTTAGACGTTTTTAGTTGTGGCGGCAACTAAACCCACGAAGAACCCAAACAATTTGAATTAAAAAAAATGACATTATGGTGATATGACCACCATAACGTTCAATTGTTTATAGGAGGTTATGGTACAAAAATGTATTCTTTATTCTTTTTCTTTTTTAAAAACAAAACAATAAAAATAAAAAGAGCAAATGTACATACATACTGAATGTGTAGTCAATAAATACTCAATACTGATAACAATGTCGTTCTATATTTAGAAACTGATTACATACTTACAGTTTACACATGACTTTACCGGCCAACTACATAAACTGTTTATTTTTTATGATCAACTATTGCAAATTCAACTTACCTTTTTTTAACGCCTCTTGATGTATTGTAGTAGTGTGACCGAGTAGTTCACTTCGACATGCTATTATAAATCGGCAATTATACCTAGTCTATGCTCACAACACATATACATATACGCACACAATACACGTATAATACATATACTATGTAATCAGTGCTACAATGGTCAGAACCAAAAGATTTAAGAAGAATCAAAACACGACCGAAGAGCAAGAAGCAGATACACATGAGACTAGTATAGATGTAAAGGTAGAAAACACAACACCACACAAGTTAGACGATGCTCCCACAGGCGCAGGCGAGGACGATGAGACGGATGACGATGATATAGTACTCAAGGGTCGACCATTAAAAGGGAATGTTTTGAGTACTGTAGTGAGTGAGGAGGACGATGATAGTAGTGTTGATATGAATGTAAATGTCGAGAAGAAGGAGGGTGTAGAATTAACGCGAGAGAGTAAGGATGTAAAGGAGGAAGAAAGTACTGCTGAAGTCAAGAAAAATGAATCTCAGGCACCGCCAAAGGTATGAGCCGTCGAATTAGATACAGATGGAGTCTAGATATGAAGATATGTTTGTATATTTTGTCATGTCAAAACGTACTAGGGTATCTTGTATATCAGAATCACAGACACTCATCAGACAAAAGCATCTAGGCCGTTATTCATATATATATGTATATATATATTATATATATATATATATATATATG
>NW_014040401.1:0-21425 GCF_001186125.1 Sphaeroforma arctica JP610 | reverse complement strand
ATGCATGTAGGTGTAATATCTATTATATATATATATATATATATAGGTATATATAATTATATGTATATATGTGTGTGTGTGTATGTGTGTATATGTGTATATGCATATGCATATGTATATGTATATGTATATTACCGTGGCTTGTATGTATCTTCAGAAATCGACAGTTGTACTCGTAGGTGACACATACTATATTTTGGGGGCGTATATATATACATTTCATTTGTCATGTATTGCTATGTTTCTCGAAATTTCTTTATAGGGGTTCTTTGCTGATCCGTTCGGCGATCAAATTTTGTATATGAGTTACAGGAGTATTGTCTAGTATTCTATTGCTCACCAACTATTTGTATTGGTTGACAAGAAATATCGGCGCTTGTATATATACTGACATTTCTCTATTGTTAGGACCAATAATGTAGCATGGCCACCACAATGGTCACAATCATGTCGGGTAGTGATGTGCTCTAATTTTTCCTTTGTTCCTCTCTCGTCCCTATATGTGCATTGCAGGTATTCGTACCTTACAACCAACGACCAAATCTCTATGAAGGTGACGATAGCGATGATCCCGTAGTAGAGGAAATGGATGTTTTCTTATCACAAACATTAGCAGACAACATGTATATATTTCAGTACCCTCTCAGAGGGGAATTGGCTGGCCCGTTCGACACCGACAATCAAGGTAATTCTCTTTGTCCATCGGAAACCAATGTAGGGTGTATTTAGAAGAAGGTGGTTTATGGCTGCTGAGATATACAGTGGAGGACTGCGTGGAATACACTGGCTCATTGTCTCTCACAAAGTCATGCAGAGACATCTGTCACAGCCTGCGGAAGATGCTGATTGCAGACTGAATATCAACCCCTCGAACCGATCATGCATCACTGTCTAAGGTCTCAATAACGTCGACGCTATTGTTGTATATATCGATATATATATATATATGTGTGTGTGTGTGTGTGCATGAGATACTAACAATTACACCTGAATTTGTAGATATCACTCTCCGTATGAAGCCCAAGCAAGAGAAAGTGGAGATGACCGTTATGTTGAACACACAGAGTGATTCATACAACTTCGCCAAGGCGTTGCAAATCGCCGACTTGACTGCAACCGAGAAAATGAGCGAAGAGGAAAGAGCCGAGGTGCGTAAGTGTCGGTATTAAATAGTTTTGATCGTCCCTATAGGGTTGTCCCGCTCGTGACCTCTGCAAATAGTTCTTGTAGTACCCTGAGGTCAATGCGGTGGTGCATTGTTGGGGCCTGGCATCACACCTTACGCGTTCGTGCTACTGAGGGTGACATCGGGCTAGAAGGCACTCGCTAGCCGTGACAAGACAATGCGTATGCCTAGATCACATGCGCGCAAACCCAACTCTCAACTATTTAAGGCTCTGGCTGTGTGTGGACACTTCCGCGTGTACCTGCACCTGAGTCTCCCCATATCTCTATGCTTTGGTTGTTTGTACCTGACATTTGCATCATCCTTTCGCAGGCATCGCATTTCCCTGAGGATTTGAAAATGGACCGGTATTGGCTGACTTCGACGCGGAACCAAATCGGTACACATTACTGCGTGGGCCTTATCGTCGACGGACAGGTGCATTTGACCCCCGTCAAAGGTATGTTGCACCCCATTGAGTAGCATGTATGATCTCGTTACCAAGTGTACTGAGTATCTCTCCATTGATGTTGGGCAGAGCGGGTGCTGGTACCTTGCTATTGATGCATCACATACCAGAACCCCTCCAGTATCGTGACTGCTTCTAACTACTAAAACCGCGAGTTTGGAGAGTTTCCATTCACGCATAGCTGTATGAGAACTGGCTTTGCCCGCTACAATAATCCACTAACACCGGAACATATTTATTCTGCGCCTTGAAAAGGTATCCTACAGATGCGTCCCGACATGTCATATTTAGATCCCAAACCGGCGCCTAAGGAAGACGATAGCGAGGCCAACGAAGCCAAAGCCAAAGCAGTGAACGTCAGAGTTCAGACAAGCAGAGAGAAGATGTTGGCGGCAAGGTAAGGTGGCCCTCTGCTATTGTGCCACTCTGTGTGTGTGTGTTCGGAGCGTTCTCACTTACTTGTACCTTCTGTTTGATTGATTGGCCGAAACATATGTGCTCCTGTATGCGAGCATACGGATGTGAATGTTGGGTATATGTTGTGGTATCGTTCCCGGCACGAACGCGACACGTTGTGTGGCTCTGAATAGGAGCCGATCGGCACTATCACCGTTTTGATACGTATAAGCAATTAAATTCAGCACTCACTTCTTAAAGAGATTAGCCCTCATAGTCGCCATTATCAATAGATATTCGCCTACGTAACTTTAGACTTTCCTACTCACTTACAATGTCAGCTGGACTCTAATGTGTCTGTCGTATAGGCGTATGGATAGATTGGCCCGTCCTCTTGTCGATCATCTATGCACGGTGTAGCAAGAGGATATTTCATCTCTCTGTGTGTACGTTGATCTACAACAGGAAAGCCAAGGACATGGAGACCGATGAGGACTGGGTGGGCCTGTCCACTTTCTACCGAGACCACCACAACACGGACGTTGTGGTCAGTAAGATGGTGGTTGATCCCGCTCTCCCTCCCATTCCGTTCCCACTCACTGCGGATGAGTATGTGGAGACGCTGAGCTGCGTCAATCGGGCCAACCAGAATGCCAAGAAAGACGCAGTAGTCCATCCCGACGGCGTGAAACAGTCGGCGCATAAGATCCAGGTGTGTGTGGGATAGGGCTGTGTGCTGCGCTATACGGGAGAGACGAGGGTATGTATATGGGTGTAGGATATGCGAGGGGGAATGCTACGGGTGGTATGTAAGTTCACTAGCACGTTCACTAGCAGTTGAAGGTATCTTGTGGACACGAACGCGTGCGTTCGCTCACGCTTGCCCGTTCAGTGTCCTTGGTAGCTTTGGTGTACATTGCAGTTTGTATCGTCTCCACGCCACGGTTACCTCTGACGAAGCGCCAGACCACTATGTATACTTGTTTAGACACTTTGATCATTGTCAGTGACAATATATACACTCAGCCAATGGAGACAATCAGTCTTCATCTGTTTCAGCGGGGTGTGTGAATATTGGGTAGTCATGGCCTGTGCCTTATAGGCATACCGCTCTGTCGCTTATTTCACGCATTAACATACGCTCACATCCATGTGTGATTCACTCAGAACCTCGACCCAAAAAAGAGGACAGATATCTTCAATCTTAACCTGACGCAGAGGCTGCCGTGGGTGGAACAGGCTGTGCTGATGCTGAGCAGCGCTCAGGTAAGTATGTGTTTGTAAGCGTGGGTGTTTAATGGTCAAGTATTTGTGCGTGAAGTCTTTGTCCGGTAGTGTGTAGTAGGTAGTTATTTAATGGGCAAGTATTTGTGGGTATTTATTTGATGGGCAACTGTTTTGTGCAGAAGTGTGTAGTGGGTAAATGCTTTTAGGTTGTTATTCAGTGGGCATGTATTTTGTAGTTGCTGTGAGGGTACGTGTTCGTGGGTCAAGTCTTTGTGCGTACTTATTTAATGGGTTGATCTTTAAATTCATTTCGTTTTTGTGTACGCTTTAGTGATAGTGTGCAAGTAGTATTGATTGGTGTTTCTTTTTGAAGTATCTATTTGGTTGTATGGCACAAATGTGCGCTGCGTATCGGTATATACTTCAATCTATCACACATGTTTACACTGTCCACTACAAGAATGCATACGACATACGAGTCGCACCGGTGTTAGCTTATGGGAATCAGACAAGGATGTCGTGCCATTGTAAACAAAACTTACTAGATATTAGATACTTTTAAACAGAAGAACAGCCAAGGATGCCATGACATTCATTTATAGGGGTTTTAACCTACTCGCATCTAGTTCAGACTGTACACACGGTTCAATACATAGGCTGAGTACTCCACCCTCGATACTAAGACAGACCTCTTTACCTCGCCCACCCAACACGCAGGTAGCGCCGTTTGCGCAGATCAAGTCCATGCTGTACTTTGTCACATCCATTACCGACGAGATTATCATGAGTGAGCTCTCACGGCACGCATGGCTAGTGCATGGTAACTGGGTGGTCAAGAGCGAGCTCGTGTACCCCAAAAACGCGAAATCGCAGATAACCGGGTGCAGCGGGGACAAACTGCGGACCATCCGAGACATGTTTATCCACAGGTACGGAGTTAGTCGGGCGGGCGTTCTAGCTTAAGCATGATCTGTTTGGAAATGAACAAGCTTTTGTGTATGAATGAATGGGGCATCGCATATACATGTATTATTGTACACAGTAGGGTTTTTTGTCGGTCTGTTAGCATGTTATATTTAATACGGAGATGTATGTATATCTATTATCACATGCCTACTCTGCACCTGTCAAAACTGCCCCTTTCACTTCCGTTTCTGCGGATGGACCGAACTCTTTACAGTGTTCGAATGCATCAGTGAACCAGATGTTTAGTAGTGTTGCGAAGACTACAGTGCTGTGGGTAGTCGGCTCTCCTGAGACCTCGCTGAGAGCGCTTGAAGTATCGGGCCCACCCACATCGTAGTACTCTAATTCCATGAGCCGTCAAGGCACAAAATGCACGCGTGGTCGCTATAGAACCTTGACCACCGATCACTCTGATCAAACCCTAAACTCTAAACCCTGGACCCTCAATTACCCTTTCGCCGCTCTGCAGTATACACACAATGGATAACATCAAAGCCCACGAGGTCGTCGAAGATCCATTCGCATACAACCCAGAGGTGCTGGCGCACGACTTCTACCCGCCCTTCATCGGCACACACTACCGTGATAGTGCCGGAGACATGCCCAGCAAGCCTATGGGTCGGTTACACCGACCGGAGCACAACGCGCAGGTGTACATCCGAGTGAAGGACATGAGGGTTGGTGTAGTAGAGGATGTGGATGTCAGGGACTTCCGTGAGGTATGGGCAGGAGTCAGTGACACGCGTGTCAGGGTAGATACGACGTGCCTGTGGTAGTGGTTTTGTGTGTGTTGGTACGGGTACGATTCAGGTAACATCTTAGTTATGTGCTAGTGGCACGTGCCGTTGTGAG
Source organism: Sphaeroforma arctica JP610 (assembly GCF_001186125.1). Taxonomy (NCBI): domain Eukaryota; class Ichthyosporea; order Ichthyophonida; genus Sphaeroforma; species Sphaeroforma arctica. The sequence goes on along the minus strand of NW_014040401.1, from coordinate 16,350 downwards.
TGCGGGCCATACGGGTGGGGGGAGTGTGTTTGCCAGAGACTTCGTCCGAGAGTGTATCGAGATATCGCGCATAGTCTGTTATGGTGGGCTTTTTGTTCCAATCATTGTGGATTCAGATCAATCCGGAGCCCTATACCATCGACACCGGCACATCAGCTTTCTGAGTACATACTTTGGTATCTTCTGTCGTAGTCGAGGATGTGAAACGCAGCGACGTGAGTGTGTGAGTCTGAGTGTGTGGGTGTGAGTCTAAGTCTGAGTCTGAGTCTGAATCTCTGCACACTAACCCTATGCCTGTTTATCCACTTGTGTGTTGTGTACAGGTATTCAAAGGGCCGGGGCGGCATGTGATATCCAAGGGGTGGACGCTGAAACGTGCCACTGACCAAACCTTCATCGATGCACACCCGGATATAGTGCGAGAGCAGAACGCGCTCATCGAAGCAACGCTGGGCAAGGCTGGCAGTGATGTGGTGGTGAAGAAGGAGAGCGGCAGGCAAACGAGTAAGTCGCTGAGCTTGGTTGGCGTGTGGCATGTAGACGCTTGTACATGTAGACGCTTGTATGTGTGGCTGTGTGTGTGTATGCAGTGCGGATTGGATGTGTATATTAGTGAAACATGCATGGTAGGTAGATGTTAGTTTACAAAGACAACGGGTTGTCTCAGTGTAGTTGCATCTCCGGGTGTGTCCGTGGTTGCACTACGAAGTGCGGTTGTTTGTGTCTTCTAAACGTGTACCGCAGGTACCCTCGTGCGCACACCGATTGCCTTGGCTCTAGGAGCGGGGGAGAATTGCTAACACATAAGCCGTTACCACTACATACCACCAAACTAATCCTTCGCGCTGATTGGCGCTGAGTACTGTCTTGTATATGTATATGTATATATATTTATATTTATTTCACCCTTCCCCGCCCACAGCGCCTACCAAGCCAAAACGGGAGCCTGCTATCAAGAAAGAGGCCACCGCTGCAAGGCATCCCAAGACAGCCACTCCTGAGAAGGCCCACAAGGAGTTTGCTAAACCAGCAGCAGTAACAGAGGCCGAGCGATTGGAGAAACACCAGGCGGAAGAGTTAAAGTGTATGTGACCACCTGACTATCAGCTGGCTTTGTATATTAGAGATGGATGATCTGGTTGTAAGCATATGGGGAGCTTTTTAGTTGGCTATGTATGTAGCTATGTATGTACTTGAATGTGTATATAGTTTGCCAAATCTGCGGCCGGTATGGTTGACTGATCGAATGGAGGGGTTTTGAGGTTTTAGCGGAAATCTATTACATCTATTATATATATGTGTGTATATATATTTATATATTTATATATATGTATATGTATATATATATATATGTGTGTGTGTGCGTATTTAAATATATTCGTCTACTTCCTTCTTCCCTCTATTACAGTCAAAAGACAATCATCACACTGTACACATATACTTTGTCTCGTTCTTCGTTCTATCACAGTCAAAACACATAGGGCTGCCCTCATTGCGCATATCGAGGCGTTGCTGGTCGAACACGGGGTGCTATCCTACGCAGCCGTCAAGGCTCTCTGTGCCAGTGCAACCAAAAAGGAGTTCAAGGCCGATGGAAAGGCTGTGTTTTTGGCGCTAAAGGCGGGGGGTCTGAGCGTGACGCTCGAGTGGTGGGACGGTCTGGACGAGGATGCGGGTAACAAGACTGTCTATGTGGCCAAGAGTGTTGGGGATCCTGCGAAAGATGAGGTGGGTTATATTTTGTATGTGTTTGGGCTTACAGCTATATATAGTCACATGGACAGCGCTGTGTTCTTATGTCGCATGCTGTAGCTGTTGTGGTATGTGCAATCGGGGTTAGAGCTTGATCTACTGTCTTGTGGGGTATGTGGGCTTGGGTGCTAAGTGTAACCCCCACTAGGGAAGGTGTAGTGTGCTTGCTTACCATACGGTGGAGGCGTGGCGGGACTTGTCTGTGTATCCTGCTAAGGCCGGACCGTTCTATGAGCATGTGTATGAAAGAGTAAGGGTAGTTTGTCTAAATACAAAGAGAGGTTTTTCAATCACTCCATGTACAGGTGTGCGTGGTGCTGCTGCTGGCCTGTATTTTATGGGGCGTGTCGTACCCACTCTGTGTGTAGGTAGTAGCAGGGCACTTGGGTCAGGGCACTTGGTCTGTATCTGCTTGGACGTTCTTTATCCACTGCCATGCATGGGTTCTGTGTACTAGTTCGTGTGATGGGGGCAGTTTGTGCACATGAGTGTCACCAATGCCTGCAGCGGATTATTTCCTTCGTTGTTCGTTCCTGGGACTTGAGGGGGCGAAGCTAGCAAGCACCTTGGCGTTAAACGGTGTCTTTATTAGTGTTCTAGCAAGCCCCTAGCGTTAATCGTTATCTCTATTAGAGTTCTAGTCCGCAGATATCATATATATAACTCCTCTGTGCTATATCACTAGCCTGCTATATCTGGGACGATGTTCCTGAGAGCCTCCACTGCTATCGCGCCCGTCACATCTTTTGTATTCAATTCTTGATCAAACCTTCAGTTGTCCATGACCAATCCAAGATATTGAAAATTGGCTGCCAACGAATATCAGTGAGGAGTGTTGTATCATTTCTGAGCTATGATACCAGAACATTACTCTCAGTGAGTGTTGTATCATTTCTGAGCTATGATACCAGACCATTACTTTCAGTGAGTGTTGTATCATTTCTGAGCTATGATACCAGAAAGTAACTATGACGAACTACGTGTTCTCCCTTCTACTACGCAGTACCGCAATGTGCTGCTGGAGTGTTTCCAATTGGCTGAGTCGGTGAAGAAGAGCACTGTGGACGCGATATGCACGGAACGATCTATCGCAATACCCGCCACAACGTATGTCTGTAGTCAGTCCGTTGAGTGAGGTTGATCCATCTAGTTTTTAGAGATCATGTGCATGATATGTATGTGTAGGCTATTGAGTGTGCAAATGCTGTGGGTTTTATACGTACTTTATCGCCACCCGCATGACGGATCAAAATGGGGCATACCATAACCTGCTACATGTGCGTGGTCGACTGAGTCCTTCTCACAAAACTCGATGGCATGAGTGTGTGCATGGGGCGATAGCTATGCATACAAACTTGTGAGTGATGTTGGTGTATTTTCATTTCAAGTGGAACGATAGTGCTGTTATCTTGTATGTATCATCGTATTATTCATATCTGTTCGTGCATGTATGTATGTATGTGTGGCGCCGGTGTTCGGAGCCTTGCTCACATAGTTCGATGGCATGAGTGTGTGCATGGCATGCTAGCTCTGCTTACAAACTGCTCTTTCTAGGCCGAGTGATATTACTGTATACCATCCCTAGCGGAATGATGGTGCTGTATTCTTGGATGAATTTTATATCTGTGCGTGCATGTATGTATGCATGCATGTATACATGTGTGTATACATGCATGTATACATGCATGTATGCATGTGTGTATGCATGCATGTGTGTATGCATGCATGCATGTATGCATGCATGCATGTATGCTTTTGTGGCGCCGGTGTCCGTGACTGTGTATATGCCGGACTGTGCGTGGTATCGCTGTTGGCTGAATGTACTCCTTTTGTTGCCACGCCGCCTTTTCCCCGTGCCGTAGAGGTGTATGTGTTTTTTAGACCCCTGTCTCCATCAAAGCCAATGCATAGTACTACGCGAGTGGTGCATATGTGCGCATGAAGTTTTGTTGTAACGCCCGTGATTTGTGATCACTAATCGGTGAATTCGGCATTAGACTTTGTATCTGGCATTATTTAGTGTATATGCAAAAGCACTCTTGCTTGTAATGAATACAACAATTGTGCACAGAAGTACATACATTTGAACAACTATTTCTGTGCAGATTCGCTAGTATTTCAGTCCGTTCTTCAGGTCCTAGTTCAACTATGTGCATGTTCGCTTCTGAAGATTCACTACACTTTGGCATTCAGTGCTAGATCGTTGCGATGTACTTTGAATATAGTTTACACTATTTGTAAAGATGTTAATACGTAAACATGTTTTAAATGTAACAATATTATATAAAAATAAGTATGGAATATAATGCCACAATAACCATCGCACTCCTAGTGGTAACTGTTGTGCCTGTGTACATATCCATAGTCGCACTAACAGTAGTCCTCGTCACAGTAGTACTTCTCTGGCTCTACCCGCTCGAGTGTGCCGTATTCCATACAGAATTGAACCGTTTTGATACTATAGCATGATGGATGGTCATGTGTGATCGAGTCTAGAAGTCCCCCGCAATCACTGGCTCAGATATTGCAGTCAATGAGTGACACTTTCCAAAGCGCATACTGGCGGAAGGGTATAATGAACTTGAGGATTAAACCCCTTCAAATCATAAAACACATAGTCTGAACACTCCACATGTCTGTATTTGTATATTGCAGGACATTCACTCGCATGGTTAAGGAAATTGCAAAGAAATCGGGAGGCGCTTGGTCGTTCATGATTCCTGAGGCAGAGATAGAGGATGAAGACGAGGAGGAATAGACATGTGTGCCACATGTGTACGATAACTCGATTAATAAATTAGTACATGCCCTAGCAACGAGTTTAGCAGTTGCCGGGAGTATAGGAATATGCGATCAACAAGAGCATAGGAATATACGATCAACCATATCGCACAATTCGCAGGGGACGTTGAAACAGTACATGAGGAGGATAAGATGTTCTTTTGGGTTTCTGTAGTCGTGATAAAAAGACAATGGTACATTTGGTAAGTGTGGCGAGAATCGGCCTGTGTGAGTAGAGCAACAATCTGAATATGTACCCGTCATATCTAGCGCTTGATACACAATCTCACTTGTTACAGACTGCGGTCCTTTTTTTTCACAACTTTTGGACTTTCATTGTTGTGAGAGGTGCTTCAAAACACGCAGAAAAATGCCAAACTGTCTGATTGTTCAATTCTGCTCTGAGATACTCGCACATAAGCTCGACTACAAGATTGACTGCCAGTTTTCAGAATCGAATCGTGACTGTGCCTTGAATGGGAGTCTGTTAGTAACCTTTCAGTGGATACTAGTAAGAGCGAAGCATGTAACTCGCAAAATGGTCAAATTTAACCATGAAAAACCTTTCCTTTAATTAGGTACCAGAACATGATTACCATTTTAAGTATTCTTCACATTTATATGTGATCCGACCTGAAGTACAATATGTATATCCATCGTTTGAATGTCAAGGCAAATCGGTTTGTGTAGATGCAGTTATTCCGGTTGAGAATCAAAATCTTGTACACGCGTCACATTAAAGAATTTCACATCGGGCTAATCAGCGTTCCGTCACATGGCATGTCGTGAAACAGGTTGAAAGATACCTGCAACTTCTCATTTTGTTTTTATGATAAGTGTTGTTACTGTAATTCCAATATTGAATAAGGAATTTTCGTATAATAAAACTATATAGAAGATAATAGATAATTGTCATGCTATCAGGTGTGTTCTCAGCATGTGTAAATACTGCTCATTTTTAACAAATGCAACGAACTTGATTGTAGTATGGTACAATGGTATACGTATATAAATCACACTGGAACTACATAGCTTTTCAACAATATACCGGATCCTTGAAAAGGGTTGCTCGGCAAATATGCCGTCACGGATCTCAGTTTTGTTTTTTTTTGTTTTGTATTTAGCTTTTTGTTTTTTACTACGAAATATATAAAATAAAAATTATACATTCATATCAGTGCGATCTATGAGTACGGAATTTGATTGGATTAGAAAAACAAAACAAAAACACTCACTTTTTTTCTTCTTTTTTTGTGACAACTGACAAGTCTTCTCTATATTTTGTATAGAAATAAAACAACTCTGCGGGCCAGTGGGAGACGCTGTTATAAAAAAAAAATTTAAATACTGTTCGACTCGCGCGTTCGCTCTGTAGCCTGTATGGCCCAAAGCCCCAAACCTACGGACGACGAGACCTTTCAGCAAAATCACGTCGGACTTTTAGATACTTCAGTATTTTTGCGTACGTCGAAAATCCAAAATGCGTACGTTTTATTTTACATACCTGATTTTTATACCCATACTGATGGCTTCGGGCCACCAGTATTCATTGCGTGTCTGATGGAGTCAAACAAACAAAATAAGTACAAAAGGATTGTACATTCTGATGATATTGTGTCAAACACACACGTGTAGCACACACATACGGTTAAGCAAGAAAAGAAAAGCAGTCCACTACCGGCATGGGGCCTAAGAAAGTTTACAAACAGAGCTATTGCGGCGCAGTAAGTGCGCTCCTACAGTCAACAAATATCACACCCACTTCTGATTCCTTACAAGTGCAGCCTAACAAGACTGGCACAGATCTTTGGAATTGGGTACAGCCGTCAATGGGTGCTGGAGGTCATATACTAGGACTCAGTACCCCTTCATTTTCAGGTATTTCGGGAAAATAATATTGGTTCAAATTGATATGCTCTCTTGATAATGCTGTTAGATGTTACTATATTATCCTGAGTGTATATTTCTGAGGCGCATAATTGATTAATTAGATTATCTCAGCGAGAAATTTGTGCTCATATGTACACATTTCTTGATTTTCAGATCGATCGGAATCGGACGTGGTCACCAAAGCGGTCGCTTTGCGCCAAGGTTCCGAGGTTTTAGCTGGCTTGAACAATGGTGAAGAATACCAAGGCAATACCCCCAACCACGCACTGGGCGTATTGTTAGTCTTGGCCGAAAATGCAAGGGAGAGCAGAGCGGCGAATGAGGTCATGCAAGGAATGCCTAATATGTGGGTACATGCACGGCGTCCTCCCGTATACTATGAAGTGGAGGCAATGGCAGCCTACGAGACCAAGGTGCTGGCAAAAGATGCCGTACGTGCCACGGCAGGTGCTATACTGAAAGCTATGGATTGCACCGAACCAGTCGGTATCGTTGGCAGGCGATGGGTGAAAGATAAGATTGATGAGCTGGGTCTCCCAAGTGCAACTAATAAAGCATGTCGGTTCATTGGTAGGTTGGTCACGAGAATGTGGTCACGCTTTCAGCGACAGCACCGGATTCTCACGCTCGTTCAGGAAATCAGAGCCCCTCTGCGTACGAAGCGGAAGATGTCAGTCGAGGAGTTTGTGATGCGTTGCTGGTCTATGCGGGCGAGTTCAATTTCATGCAAGTTACCTAAAACACCACCGGAAAGTGTGAGAAGGCTACTCGCGCAAACCCAGGAACGGAATTTCGAGTGTGTAGAGACTATGACTGCTGACTTATTGGGTGCGATTAGAAACAGAATAGGGTCATACAAAGAATGGTGTGCGCTAACTAACAAGGACTGTCCAAAGCAGTGGAGCGACAATTTGTCGAGTTTGGCCAGAGCTATTAATCCCTCTATCAAATTATACAACTCTATGTGTTATGAAGAGGCATGGTTGGCACGAGCCTCAGCATATGTACCAAAGGATCTTGCCCCAGAGATGTACTCCTTCGATGATTTTCATAAACTTGAAAGCACATCGTACTTCTTTTTCAACCAGGGTATGTACTATTGTTACAGTCCGGCTTGGAGGGAGGATGCGTACAAAGCTGTTGTGGATGGTCGATACAAGACGAAATTAGTATCGAGGGACGAGGCCATAGCCGCTGGTAATGGACAAATGCCCACAGCAAAGGCGGATGTTCTGAGGCACATCACGTATCTGCAAGAGTACTACTTCAAGGGTGGATTCATGACGGTTAATAGTCACGTACTCAGAATATGCGAAAACTAAGTTAGAAGTTGTCAGTCGAACAGCATTTCCAAATCAAAGGCCATTCTCTCTGACACGAAAATTGACATTTACCATGACCCCCTCTGGAGGGAGGGATGAAAATGAAAATCCCAGAGGGGATCGATGTTTCATGCATTTGCCCCAAATTGCCTTTGACCGCAACACTATTCAGAAGGCCGTGAATTTTCATAGAAATATCAGTCAAATATATAAGATAGCCTTCTATTTAGTATTCTATTTAGTATTTAAGCACTGATCAGACATCGAGGGCTAAATGTGTATTTACACGCCTATGTACAGCCTACATACAGCTTACATATAACTAGTTATGACATACATATTTGTGTTATGATTATATAATTTTCAAAAACAACATTAAAAAAAACAAAGTAATAATTCCATTGGTGGTTTTATATATTTTTCAAAAACAACATTAAAAAAAACAAAGTAATAATTCCATTGGTGGTTTTTTTTCCTTTTTTTTTAAACAAATACAAATTTCCGCAAGGGGCCTTTTAGAGGCCTCTATGTACCAAACGGGGAAATTGGGGAGAGCCTTTTATTGTGGCCTAAGTCGTGAAAGACAGACAGACCGACGGAATCGACATATACGTCGTTGTCTCTGTTTGTAGCACGAATCACAAATTTATATATTGTCAACATCATGCAACAGTATTAAAGTTTATGGCCAGACCAGTTCATTTCCGCTGACGTTCAGTTCGGAGTATACTTTGACTGTACAATGTCTCGCTCCCCATGTCTATATCTGTACTTCGTATACTGCTTATATCTACAATTATCAGGCCTGCGTAGCTAAGTGAGCATGCACATGCCACTACATGGCCTAGACTGACCTGTATACGCCCTCGGCAAAATGTTGCACTACAGTCGAATGTGGGAGTCCTGCAGAGTTCGGCTGAGTTTCACATCGGCCTACTTTAATGTCCTCACTTGCTACGTTGCTACTTTGCTTTTCTCTCACCGGTGTAGGTGCAACCGTTTCGTTCGATGGAATCCAGGGGAAACGGCCCCCTGTTTCTGGGCATGTATGTTGGGATTGTTTCCACACTTGCGGTGTACTCAGGGACACCCCCAGATCCAGTCTAGTCTGGTATAGTCTAAAGTCTACTTCCAGACGCGCAAGTCACTTTGCCGGCTACAGGCTGCGCAGTTTCTATCTTTGCCACTGCTTGCACTATATGAATTTCTTTTCCCTCTCGGATGTTTTCTTGAAAACTATGTACGCGATCAGCAAAACGACCTGCATCGCGATATTTAGATTGTGAGGTAGGTGACGATTAGTTGCGCTGCTCCATCGAGCGTCCGGGTAAGCTCACTAGTTGACAACAACTCTACGGAACGAGAGGCGCATGCTAAAAACTTGGTACGAGAAGGATAGTCTGGATGTAGTGTGAGTGCATGCAGCGCTCTTTTACAGCATGATATACCTTAACTATGGCACAATATGGAGAAAAAGACGCTCATACGCAGCAGATGCAATACACTTCACTTCAGAGCACAGATTGTACCTGCTTGATGAATACGCAGCCCGAGTACTTGTTCAATATCCGTTTGCTAACAGGGCATGTTGGCACATACACTGTGCGCGAACTGTTGGCCCACATGCATATGTCGATACTATCAATACTTACAGATGACCGTACCCCCATGCGTTCATCGACACTTACTTACACATATAGAGACACCCCTATTCCACACACGTCTCTACACGCCCATAGAATCTCTATGTAATATACGTTAGTAATACTCCGAACTCCAACCTGCAGATAACCATGCCCATCTGTAAACTACCATGTATACATGGATGTATAAACACAGTCAATACCACATAATGTATACAATCAATCATCTATCACTCCGTACATGTACAACCAACTACCACGTATACATGCATGTATAAAACCTACTATCCATCCCTCTATACCTGTACAGCCACTACCACAGCAGCCGCCCAAAAGTAGCTGTTCCCACCCTCTTCGACATGGGCCTTCATTTTCTGCGTCTCCTGCTTCAATGAACGCTTGATATCTTTGTGGCCGGACTCTTGCTGGAACTGAAGTGAGCAAGCGGCGTAAAAACGGTTGGCTCTGTGCGAAACTATGACCCTTTAGCCCAAAGATTGCAACGTAATACAAACGGCACATCATATGACTGTACTCACTCTCTAGCAGGAAGAGCTAAGGACTGGCACTGTGCGCATTGACCCAAAGATTGCAACGTAATACAAACGGCACATCACATGACTGTACTCACTCTCTAGCAGGAAGAGCTAAGGACTGGCACTGTGCGCATTGACCCAAAGATTGCAACGTATTACAATACGGCACATCACATGACTGTACTCACTCTCTAGCAGGAAGAGCTAGGGACTGGCACTGTGCGCATTGACCCAAAGATTGCAACGCAATATAAACGGCACAGCACATGACTGTACGCACTCTCTAGCAGGAAGAGCTAAGGACTGACACTGTGCGCATTGACCCAAAGATTGCAACGTAGGATAAACAGTACATCGCATGACTGTATCCCTATCATATTACATCGATACAATCTAAATAGCCTATGCCAATGTCCATAACACTAAGGTTTTTTATGAATACTAAAATTCTGTCGAATCGAGAATCATTCCTCACGTGCATTTGTAGATGCGGCACTCCCCGTGCTGTCAACCACAAGTTCCATACCAACATACCTTGATGCCCTTTTCGAGTTGGTCGTACTTGTGCTCTAAAGCCCCAACTTTCTCAGTCATCGCATCAATCTGGAGAGGAGAGGAGTTGGTTTGCACAAAATTCAGCTTATCATCTGTAAAGTCTAAATTTTTATAATTCTAGAACCCCTCAGCCTTTAAACGTCTGTAGCTTCGAACAGTGTCGCAGTTATGCGGCTGGATAATATCAGAACTAACCGTGTGACAGCCCTCCTTTTAGGTTAGTATATATCAGACCTAGGAAAGTGTGGTAGTGTCACATTGAGCCTGGCAAACAGAAGTGTGACAGTCTCGCCTTCCAGCTAGCATATATCACTTGTACAAGCGGTGGTATGTAGTATCTTCTTTATATCCATCCTAGAAAAATGTAATAGTGTCACAATGGGCCTGGCAAATATCGGTACTAGCGGAAGTGTGATAGACTTACCTTGATGCCCATGCTACTAATTAAGCGTTCCAGTGATTTAGTATCGCCGCTGCTGCCCTTGGCCTCCCCGACAGATTCATGCAGTAGATTCCCTTGTAGTTCCATCTTCTCGTTTATTTGCTGGCTGTTTTACGATATTTTGTTGGATTCAGGTTTAAAAGTCGTACAAATGCATTACTTCCATAGCCTCCTACAGAATTCATGATACCTTTTTATAGTAGGCTATAACGTGTCATGATCAGAAACCAATCGTACAGAGCAGCAGAAAAGACGTTTATATAGCTATGCTTACTTTAGCTATATGTCAATATAGATCAGATATACTTAATCATAAGTTCACACATACATTTGCTTCTTCATGGTCTTCAGCTGCCGAAGTACTAGGATGTGGTTGTTTTTGATATTGGCGTCTAGTTCCTTCATTTCGAATTGGAACATAGCGTTCAGTGACCTTTGGAACTCTGAGATGGCTTCAAGTGTCTTCGCGCCGTACCCGTTCACTACCTAGGTTTTAATGGGAGGCAGATGAATCATTATCGCCTTAATATATAAATATATATATATATACATCAACTACAATATATATATCAACTACAATATCTTTCTACAACCGTATGATAAATATACGCTGTACACACTTCGCTGGGCCTATTTTCTCGTGCTATTTCTTGAATTCATTATGATTGACATAGCAATTATACTATACCAAAAATATATAGACGCACAAAACAACAGCTTTGTGCGATGACGTGGGCAGTATAGCGGTATGCCTCGCTGGGATAACTTTCTGGTACTCTTTCTGTCACCAGGCACGCTTACCATAAAACACGAACAATACAGTCCCACTGCCAATGCAGAAAAAAGTACACATATCGGCATTTTTATACAAACACATAGCAACGCTATACTGTACTCACCTCACTGGGATCTTCCTGGTAGTCCGCATCGTCCTTGTGCTCCTGTTTATACGCGTTCTGATTGGCGTTGAATTCGGCCACGTGTTCGCCGAATTTTCGTACGAGATCCTCGTGCTCCTCATCACTTAATTTCAGCTGTATGGGAGAGGCAAGGGGGTTTTCAGGACACGATGTTTTTCGCCCACATACAAAGCCGAATGTATATACTGACTATAGTGTGATAGTAGGGCACGCCTTCGGTTTTCCAGGCACAGGAATACGTTGAACCCCATGCCTTCCGATAAAAAAATTCCTCGAGGTATCGTAAAAAGACCCGACAACTCAATGTGTAACCAGTCTCTACTAAGGAAGGTTCCTGGCTGCGGTATAGGGTGTTGTGCCAGCATACTATCACTCTTCATCCTAAAAGATACATCGGGCAGAAACGCCCGTTATCTATCTACCCATGGTAATACATTGACTAGCAAGCCTTCTCAGGATAAGTGCATGCAGAACACCGTCTAACAGTACCAACATCTCGTACGTAGATAAGTCTGCGCAAGAAGCCTATCAACAGCAGTATAGTGCCCTGTGTAAATACACTATCTGACATATGTAGCATGCATTAACTCCATTCAAGTGCTTGTATGAACGCATTGAAACGCATGCCTTATCATGATACCTTGCTTTACAACAATGTACAAACGCGTCCATATTCCGTTGATAAGGGGCTTTAGAAGATACCTGAGCACACCATCCCCTTTCAAGACAAAGACAAATATAATAACAGCGAGTATAGTGTAAACACTCCATCAGACTTTCAAAGAATAAATGATGGTGAGTGAGGGGCCTCGGAAACATGTGACTGGCGGTTGCAAATTCTGATATTACTCTGCCAACCAGCAACAAGCAGAATTCGCTCACACAGGTGGTTCTACAAAATCCAGCACCAGTTATTACTCTCGAGGACAGCGGAATATCAGAACACCACATATACCAGATTCCCGTTTCATTACAATACTCGTATACCGGAATTGAATGTTATTGCAAATTGCTCGATACCTTCTCTCTGGTAGTGACGGATATTGGAAGCGACACAACACCCATTGGTGTGTGTACGATAACATACCGTTGCGTCTTGTTTCCGTTGCTCGTTCTGTGCCGCAGACTGCCGGCTACGGATATCCACGAATCGTCAAAGTATGGAGAAATAAGTGAACAGTCCAAATGAATATAAGAGAGGCTTTATGAGTGCGAGAGAAGAGGCAGGTTGGAAGACTGCAGAACAGTTCAGATCGCCATGAGACAATTGTACCACGTAGGGACTACAGGTGCAAAGGGGACGTAAACTTGTGAAGACACAAGTGAATGACTCAGATCTAAAACAAGGTATACACCATAATAATATAGAGAATTCAGACAGTCGACGCCAATGGCCGCGATCGATCGTGAAGAGCGCGGACGCTACATGCACGCAAAGGGAAGACTCCCCCGACCTTAAGATTGTCTTAGCCTCTATGCACTTTTCAAATTAATATGACATCGCAGTCTGTGTGAGGTCGAACCCATTGCCAGATTAACGGGAAAATCGATCAGCTATGAAGGAAGGACCCGTCGAATTCTCGGACATCGCTCGAAACACAGACAAGCTTGCATGTGTTTGCATGCTTCATGAAGGTACTGCGTGCAATGCTAGATGCGTACCTAAGTAAACAAACAATCCACCCGACTGCCCTAGACTACCTCTTGACGCCATCAACACATCACAGCCACTCCGCATATGGAAGGTGCGCGGCCAATAACACGCGTGCGTATGCTTGAGAGTGGGTGTACAGCTCTTTGAGTCGTAGGCAAGTGACATGTTTTTGGCCAACAGAGATGCATAGAGAAAGACACGTACACTTGTGGCTGAAAGAACGCGAGTGCCCACTACCCGCGCGTTGGTACGTGCAAGGGACGATCGCTTAGTAGCTTAAAGATGACAAATACCAATCTCAACACTCAGAACATGAAATAAAATAGAAGTATACGTAATTTAGAACAATTGAAGACAGATATCAACGAAAACTAAAGTTCAGAATGATCAAACCAAGTGATTGTTATGACAGTAAACCCTAATATCCCAAAACTAGAACTTTCGATTCGATTTACCAAAATAGTACGTGCTCAATACACTCAAACACAGTCTTTCGCTAGTATGTTTACCTGAGCTTTTGGTACAACTCCACAACATAGTTATCGTCGTAAGTGTCCACACAATACTCGACGATGAACCGAATTCATAGGATACCTACCTGAAAGTTTGAAACGACTGCACAATGTGATCGTCAGCCAGCCCTCCAGTGGCGGCGGACACGCCGAAGTAGTAACCAGTGGGTATTTCAATTTTACTAACAGTGAAGCAGGGCTCGTAGTATTTGCCGTTACTAGTCTCATCAACAGATACCTGGCAACGGGAAGCTTTAAATATTAGGTCAAAGCGGTGACTGGTGGTATGTTGGAAGGCACGACCAGACCGAAGCAGTATCCGGGGTTGAGTTTGACACCATGTACAGAGAGTAGGGCTTGTTGTACTAGTCATTTTTAGGCTTAAATACACTCTACTGCTGTGTTGAAGAGGTGTATTGTGGTATGTTGAGAGAAATAGTCGGGCCGAAAGAGTATGCAGTAGTGAGCTCAGTTCTGCGTACAGAAGAGTAGAGCGTATCGTACTAGTCGTTATTTGGGCTTAAACCCCACTCGAATATTGTGTCGAAGTGGGATAGATACTGAGCCCATCTTTCCGTACAGACAAGTAGGGCTTGCAATACTTGCCGCTTCTAGACTTATCAACAGATGCCTGTCATCGAGGACAGGCCTATCGCCAGGCCTAAGTACTGATCACCAATATGTGAAGAAGAAAAAATGTTCTCGTTGACAGTGTGGCCACGCGTGAGTCAAAACCTCGAATATCTCAAATTATGGCGATAACTCCTGCCCTGCTGCGTAAGCACGAACACTGAAACTATACACAAGCAATACAAAAGACACTACGTACTTGATCCGAGAGTGATCACGATTGTTAGAAGACACTATATATATAGATAAACTATCAGATATCGATAGTCTCCATATCTAATGATAGGATCTATACATCATGTTTTAATCACTCTCCTCTCTGTAGGGTGAAGTAATGTACTGTGATTAAGCTGGCAATTTAAGCTCGCTAGGCTCGAAATTTATCACTCGCCACGGAATTTAGTAGACAACGACAAGCCGTTAAATGCACACGAGGTTTTGTTCACTAGTCAACACTCTTTTGAGAATACAAGACACGGTCAGAAGTTGATCATGATCATAAATATACACAAACGTGCGACTTTTTATCCACGGCGTTGACCAAAATGCTAAACCCGTGATGAGCGAGCCCATATTAACGTCATTACTTACCATCAAGGTCTTATCTGCGTATGATGCTCGGATGGTGAGGGGGTTGATTGCGTTGCGAGCATACACCCGACACTTGCCAATCACTGCATCTCCACCGTCGTTGTTGTGGTTGAACGCTGTGTTCCCATCCCCGATGACCGCGTACAAAGAGGGATTGTCTCTCTATGAGACCAAGGATAAGAAGTTGGTGAGGGATGGACGATAGGTATAAACAAATGAAGCACAGACTGTTTGTTAGAAGGCCATATATATAGGTATCTTACCAAATTGTATGCTAATTACATACTTCTTTGGAACTGTAATGTTCGCACGGAGCTACGCAAGCACTTAGACAAGCGTCACCTGGCGAGTACACGTTCACTGTGGATCTTTGCCATACATGTTATTTGGCTATGCGGTGTAACATGAGTTGTTATAAGTCATGTATATTTCGTCGATATAGTACGGGACTCGGGTGTGCGAAGTACACCATTCTCCATCTTGAGATTGACAGTTCCACCTCCACTTAATACGAAACGTACGATACTACCAAATGATAATAATAGTATGTTGGTGCGAGAAAATCATTTAACGCAAATGTGGATGCGCAGAGCATATCACTTTTGATTTTATGATTAATAAATGCCTCATCGCATGAGAGGATGGTGAGAGAATGGTCACTCACCTTTTCCTACCTATAATACAGAGAGCACACTCAATGAATGTGTAGGATCAAAATCCTAAGTGCGAATGGACGTACCTTTCCATCGTTATCGTACGTGTCAATCATCAGACCAAGACCCTTAAAGAAGTCTTTAGATCCAAATATATTCCCCGTTTCCGCCCTGTCCTCAGTCAACCATATCGTCATACCATCCGCTCCGGACTGAGATCGGCCATAGATTGAGAATTTGACCAAAATCTCCCACTCATTGAATGGCACAGGATACTGGTTCCACACCTATGCGATTGTGAAAAAAGGTTGCAAAAGTAAATGTCTGTATCGTGTGTTGATTCACACATGGGCGACTGAATATAGCTTACTAACAAACGATGAGCTGCAAAATGAAACCAACGCAACGATCGTTTCATGAGTATTCCTATATCAGATCGAAGTGTAGTATGTATTCGTATTTGTATCTC
>NW_014040402.1:126522-131638 GCF_001186125.1 Sphaeroforma arctica JP610 | reverse complement strand
GTATATCTCAATTTATTTTGCTGAGTTCGGTGTGTCTGCTGGTTTGTTTGCGCGTGTGTTTGTTGACTGTACATAGCCAGTTTTGTATTGCATATATATTGGTTTTTGTATGCCTGTGTTGTTATTTGGTACAGTATATCGTATCCGGAAGACTGTGTGCATGCGTGTTGGTTGTATTCACGTGTCTTTCTGGTATACGGCGCTGTTTTGTATATCCGTATAGCTTTCACATTTAATTGTCATTATTACAGACCGACATCCGTTGGCCCTCCCATCTTCATCGATCAAAAATTGTGTTCACAAGTCCAAGATATTTGTTCGTTTTCAACTCTCTCTCGTATACTAGTTGGTAGGTTGCTGATCATTGCTCTGCTCCACTGTATTGTCAGGTGCTTGGTACTGTCATGTTGACAGGCGGCTTCTTTGCCTTCAACGGAGCGAGTGTCCTGCTCACACATCTCAATCTACCCTTGGCCTACGAACACTTTTCGATAGCCATGATCAACACAGCCATGGCTGCATCCGGTGGTGGTGTATGTGGTACCCTCGTAGCTATAATCGTCTACAAGAACTACAACATAATGGACATGAATATGAGCATGCTGGCCGGTTGTGTATCGTCCTGTGCCGGGTGCATGTACTACGACGTCTACGGCAGCTTCATTATAGGCGTCCTTGCGGCGTTGATGTACTTTTACACCCGTTTTTTGGTGAACTTTTACCACATTGACGATCCGTTGGACGCCATCGCCTTGCATGGAGGTGCTGGGTTTGTAGGGGTCATGTCCGTTGCGTTCTTCGCAAATGATGCACAAGAAGGCGTTGTGGGGCTATTCTATGGCGGAGGTGGGAGTCTGATCTACAAACAACTGGTGGGTTGGTTCGCCATCTGTGGGGTTGCTTTTGTAGCCGGCCTGCTCATTTTCCTCGTGCCCTATAAAATGGGCTGGTTGCGTGTGAGCCACGAACACGAAGTGGAAGGACTGGATATGGCCTGTTTTTCGTGCGCATACCCGGAGGTGCAGGCTAAGGGAGACTTTATCAAGTTCAGAGAGTTTCTGGCAAGTCAGGAGATGTACGAGGATTATGATCGCCATAGGGGTGCGTTTCTGGACTGGATGGCCCAGGGAAACAGCACTGAAAACGAGAGCAACATGACTATACAAGAATCTTGCGAAAAGTCACCCATGTCCTTTAGCCATGCGCCTCTTGCCAGCGGAAGTGGTGTTGATATGATTGATGATAACAATTCCAGCGATTCTACCGTGCCCAGCACAGTGCACTTGACCTGATTGCTGAACGGTCCAAGGTACTACAGTTTGGCTGGCCAGACAATCATGCTTAGCTACACAAGTCGCCTGCTCAATTCGAGAATGTTAATATTTCATAAGTGAGTACCAAAGTAATTACAGTCATCTCTGACAGCCTCCGGACTGTCTTGTTGGTTTATACATGTGCCTGGGCAACGTCCCTCACTAAAGATAGACAATTATAGAAAAGTAGCAGAATTCTTACCTCTTACGGTCAGTTGATGGAGTGGAGTGATTCGTTGATTCGTGAGAATAGTCAGGGAATAAACCCTACCTACAACACCGATTTAAACCCTTTTGAGCTGCCTCGTTGATACTAGCGCGCTCGTGCCCGATTACCAGTTTTCGCTTTCGAGGAGTGAATATGATGTAGCAGAGCGATCACCGCATATAGCCAACTGAACGAATGGGCTGATATATGAGTGTAGGCAGAATAAATACATACTACCTATGATGCCGCCGTCTCCGACAACCGGTGAACTGTCTCACTACTACTGCGCTCGCACCCAAATAACAACTACGCTTACAAGTAAACTGCAGCAATACGACTATCGCATAAAGCCAGTTAAACGAGTGCGCATGATATGTGAGAGTGGCTTATGACACTCCATACTACGTGCAACTCGCCGTCTGGAAATGCATGCAAGCTCAGGCCTGGACTGTCTCACTGTTACGCTCGCGCTCGTGCGTAGAGAACAACCTTCGCTTGACACGAACGAGTGCACAAGAGTAGTTGAAAAATCGCTACTAGTATGGTTGCTATGATAGGGTAGTCAGTTTGGTTACGTACAACGTACAACAGCGCCAATAGCACTAAAAGCATACTTTACGTGTAGGCTATCTGGTTTTTCCTTTTGCGCCCGTGGTTGGGTAGCTTCGCTTGACACGGACAATTGCACAACACGCTCTACATAAATCAGTTGAGTAAATGGCTTGCTAAGATACACTATTTATTTTAGTCACGTACAATGCACAGCAGCGACAATTTCTATCGAGCGCGGAGCTCACGCTTGGGCGATCTCGGCGATACATTTGCGCTCGTGCCTGAGCAACAAACCCCGCTGGAAATGCACCAGAAGCGCCTTCCACATCAGTTCATCACCACCCTGCATTGCACAGGCCACCCGCACATCCCGTTGTTGATCAGGCGCGCACCTGCACAAGCTTTCTCTCGTGTCCCTTGCCAGCCTATCGCCATACTCTGCTCGCGTCAACTGCAGCACGCAGTCGCATATTGGCAGTATCGTAGTGGCCACCTTGAATATAGGATCAAGCGCATTATCGGCCGTCCCGTACTCTCCACCCCTGTGGGACTTCTTTGCACCTGTAAGGTCAGCTGAAGATTTATGGGGCTCAGCCTGTCCTATACGCAGACTGGGTGTCGAGTCCATACGTCTATCTTGGGTCACTAAACCCTGTGTGCTAACGACAGCCGCCTGCAAACGTCTGCTCTTGTCCCTTCGGTATTTCCTCGACCATGTGTTCCGGTACGCACACCACTCGATCTTGTCTTGCAGCTCCTCGTGTGTTTGGACCTGCACACTCACCTCAAAGTCAAGCAGAGTCTCCATAACACACTCGTAAACCAATGTCCGATACATTCGCTCCACCTTAGAGCCTTCGCCTTTGCTTTGTTCCGATGTTCGGATATAAGGGGATGGTTTCTCACAATGCAGCGCTATGGTGTATACTCGTGCACACGGAGTCACTGAGGTCGTTCTGTGCAGAGGTGCAGGTGACTCTGGGGTGCGTTTCAGGCCTTGTGCAAGATTTTGGGTGTACGGGCCAAGCCGCCCTTCCTCCGTTGTATATCCTTCTTGGCGTGCCATTGGTCGCACCTCGTGTCTCGTTTGCTTATGTGACTCTGTCAGCACATTAGACGCGGACCCCGCCTGAGGTTGTGAAGGTACTGTAGTGTACCTACACACACACGCACATGGGCACCTACTCATGCACGCACGCGGGTGCTCTCCTGCGAATACGGACCCGCCTTGGCCGACATCTGGCACCAGTGACCACGCAATGCCCCAGCGCACTGTGCGACCCTGGTTGAAGACGGTGTGTTTGATTCTCTGGACACCCAGGCTCTTGAGCTTGCTCAGCAACGGGTTGAGCGACGACTTCTTACCTACCATCGATGTGTACCATCTCACACGCCCGCCCACACGCATACTGTCCTCGATCATCTTGGACACAAACCCCAACTCCCCTCCATCTGTCTGCATCTCATTCTCTGCGCCCGTACACACGGCGTGTGGTAGGCGTTGCTTAGCAACACCACCTGTTTGAGCTTCGTGCGCATCTGCAAAGAATGGGGGGTTGCACATGACAAAGCCATACACGTATCGCGAATCGAGTACACCACATAGAACTCGCTCAGCATCACCTACGTGTACTAACTTTATAAAGTCGTTGAGGTTGTTCCGACTCACGTTGTCGCAAGCGTATTGGAGAGACGCAGCGTTGATGTCCGACCCTTCGAAGTGCCAGCCGTACAGTGTGTTGCCTAGCAACGGGTAGATACACGATGCACCCACACCAACATCAAAGCCTAGTACAAACTGACGAAGTTGCTTTGCATCCGAGTTTGAGCCAGTGGCTGCAGTTGACTCTGAAACTGTACCTGAGCTACTATCTGTAGTTTCCACGCAATTGCCAATCCCGTCCCTGTGCTTACGCTTACGATAGAGGTTGCTCTCTGCTTGCTTGCCGTCTTGCAAACTATTGTGAGATGCTGTTTGTATCTTATTCAATGTGAAATCATTGTGGGTCTGTGCATTTCTATTGATGGCCGAGGCTTCTCTCTCACACAGATTCAACGGCCTGTCCACAATGCTATCGCAGGTGTGTATGCTGTGTGAGTACTGGGCGTGCTCAATCAGATCGGCAACCCAGTGGATGTAGTTTTCCCGAGACGTCACAGTGGGCACTAGTCGATCCAGAGGCATGCTAAGCTTAAGTCCATAGTGCACGTGCAACAACGCATACAGCAATTCACGCACAGCTACATCGTCCTTGAAGTCCAGAGTAAATCTGTGTACTGAACTGGGTTGTCCAACTAGTTCATCCATGTAAAACTCGCCACTATGTGCCGCTGCTTCCTGTACATTGCCGCATGCGGCAGACCCGGTCGCTTCCATACGATCTTGTGTGTCGTGCACATCTACAGCCTCACCTTGGCTCTTCTCCTCATTATTCACTTGCAAGAGCGTGTTATCTGTCCGATCTTCCTCTACACCGTTCAATTGATTCCACATCTCGCTACTTATCTGTGACTGCGAGAGCGTGTTATCATTTCGATCACTCTTACCCACGCAACCCCTATTCACAGGCACAAGGTGTGCCTTTAGCGCTGGCCATTGGGTAGCTAAGGCTTCAAAATCAGGTGGCGTGTACCTGAACTGATTGCGCGGGTGCATGTGTTGGTTAAGTGGAGCGCCACCTCGCGCATATTTGTCCCTATTCGTGAAAGTCATATTTAGCTGCTGTATACTACTAGACAGCATGCACAGTCCTGGAGATAATACCTAGTTATAATAATATATATAAATTAAGTTTATATAGATATTCATGTGTAATCGAAAGTGGGAGTATATAGTTATTTATATGTATATATATATATATATATATATTTGTATTTATATATATATAACTTTCAATGGAACTTGTGCGTGTATATACAGTGACAATTTCAAAGTTTCAACGATATATATATATATATATATATATATATATATATATATATATATATATATATATATATATATATATATATATATATATATATATATATATATATATACTAG
>NW_014040402.1:122918-126502 GCF_001186125.1 Sphaeroforma arctica JP610 | reverse complement strand
TAATATATATATATATATATATATATATATATATATATATATATATATATATATATATATATATATATAAGTATGTATTTATGTATAGCTATCCATGGGTTATGATTGCAACTAATACGGTGTATCGCGTATTTGCACGCTTGGATGCGAACAATCCGTATGCACGAGTGTCTTGGATGAGGAGCCAGGACAGAAAGCTAAGGAACATAGGATAGATAGCTACAGAACATAGCATTTCAGAACAGACAAACGGATATACTTATTATAGCCGTATTGAGTACACGTAGTGAGAATTTTTTAGGAATCCGTCCTTATCAGTCCATCTATAATCAGTATCCCCCCATAGTCATCAGAAAATAATAATACAGCAATATGTAAAGCTATGAGAGCCGTACCATATGTTCATACATTGTATCATACATACTTGCCATTTTTGAAATAAATAGTATTATCCCTATGTAAAAATCGGGAATGGCTTCGCGTCCGCGATACGTATAGTAAAAATATGGGACATAAATAAAAACACACAGATTACACGTGCCAAATTTTCGAAAATGAGCGGCCAAAAGTGTCATCAAATCTCACCGGCGTCATTTCGTATTCTCGTAGTAGGGCAAGATTGTATTGTATGTAAATATTTAGGGATGTATTTATATGTATGTATGTATAAAATAGTAACCTGTTCTGGAGATAAGCGATAAGCACTTCATTATCGAGCACCTCCCATATTTTAGAACACAAACAGTACGCTATCAAACTTTAGTACACGCATATCCGCACAATATTCCTGGTCGAGCCGGTACATTAAACTATGCCTATTGATCTTGGTATTATGGCCGACGATTTAGTTTCGGTCGAAGTGAGCGTGTTGCGCTCCAATATACACGTACTAAAGGCTCTGGGTTGTGGTAATGGATCAAACTGTACTAAACTAGCCAAGTGTCTGATAGATGGACAGTACTGGTCTATTCTCGATGGTCCGATCGCATCACAGATCATAGGTAGGGAATTGAGTGATCGGCAGGTGACAGGCGAAGCACTGTATGCCCATATACAAGAACAAGTCACGGCGTACATACAAAGCGAATCCAATTCAACCGAGAAGACTCTAGAATGTGTGCTTGTTGGTGCTGCGGCGCTTAACACCTTTGTACAGACAAATTGGACTGGACCTAAGCATGTGGTTGCAGATACACTTGACGCATCTTCGCATGAAGTGGATTTGTACTCGCTTTTGCCTGCTGACTGTGTAGATGTCACCGATGCTGATCGTGCCGACCACATGCGCACCTCAGAAGCGACTGCAAGTGCAGCGAGTTCAGGGTTGGTGCATGGGAAGGTGGAGTACCGAACTTTCGATAAGACTGTGCGGAGATGTCTGGGGGCGGATGGCGAGGAGGCGTATGGGCTGGCGAGCTACCAGCACTTGCTCTTGATTGCCCTTGCGGTGTTGGACACTGTGTGCAAACAAAGCAAAGAGGGTGCACCCACATCGGCTCACTGGTGGTACTCGCGCGCAGTCTTCAAGCAGCAGCAGATTCTGTCAGACTGGTCTGCGACACTGCGCACCAGTTACTTCACATGCATGCAGGCCACGCTGGACAGTTTCATCCCGTCTTGTAGTGAGAGCATACAGCCACATCTGCGTGTACGGGCTTTGATAGAGATGGCGAACGTCAGCCACTACTACCAGGACCAGAGGGCTGAGCGTGCGTGTATTATCGATGCACGTGAGCTGGCTGGGGTGACACTGGAGCTCACCGGTGCACTGGGAAGGCGTACACGGTGGCAGCAGACAGATATATCTCAGCTGGTGCTGCGTGCTTCT
Source organism: Sphaeroforma arctica JP610 (assembly GCF_001186125.1). Lineage (NCBI taxonomy): Eukaryota > Ichthyosporea > Ichthyophonida > Sphaeroforma > Sphaeroforma arctica. The sequence continues at coordinate 124,674 of NW_014040402.1, read as the reverse complement.
GGGGGATTGGATGATAGCAATGATTTCAACGAGGCTATAGAAGAAGTGGGAGGTGTTAGTAAGGGCGAGGGTGCAGAGAACGATGCGAATGAGATTGTGAGTGTTGTGATCAATGGTGAGGGTACTGGTGACGAAGTAAGCAATCCCGCCCTGCCCAAGAAACTAGCGTTGAATGACGACACGCTTTTGGAGAAAATCGCATTTAACGAAGACAGCGATGCACAGGAAGGAGAGGCGGGTACAGAGAAGTCGAGTCTATCTGTACTCACTCAGTGTCTGCTGCTGGCAAGCTGTCTAAATGTCAAGAACTCCAATGCGAAGGATGGTCTGACCACAGAGGAGATGGTGCCCTTTGTTGAGCGCTTACTAAAAGACCTGGACAAACACAACTGGCAGGTGTACTCCATGGGGCTTCTGTTGCGGTCTCGGTTAGAGGGCGAGCGCAACCGGACAGCTGAGCGAGGTGCTATGCAGATGCAAGTGCTGGTGGATCAGTTCAACGACGCTGCAGGCCAGAAGGAGGCGTCCCCAGCGGTCAGAATGGCTCACATATACACCATCTATTACCCGTCCCGGTTTGAATTAGAGCGAGAAATCGGAATCTACTATTTGCGACTGGGTGTTGTGGTGTCGGCGCGCGAGATTTTCGAGCGATTACACATGTGGGAGGACGTTGTGGACTGCTATCGCGCGTCTGAGAATATGGAGAAGGCCGTTGCTATGGCGACGGAGTTGGTCGAGCTGAGCGCCACACCCAGGAGACTGTGTTTGCTGGGTGATGTCAGCAACGAGCCTGAACACTACCAACGTGCATGGGATGTGTCTGGTGGTAGATACTCTAAAGCAATGCGTGCACTGGGACGCATACACTTTGCCAAGGGAGAGTTTGCGGAATGTGTCGAGTGTTTACAGAAGGCCGCCGATATCAATCCACTGCTTGAGGGCGTGTGGTTCACAATGGGCGCTGCGGCGATAAGAATTGGTGTGTGTGTATTGATACTTAGTACTCGCAGCGGTACGAGTGTATGTCGCTGGTGTATATTATCTCTGTTTGTGAATTGTACTTTTTTACTATCGTTACACATAGTGTACAGACCGGTAGTACTATTCGCTTGTGCTGCCCTTCGTGGTGTGCGGAAAATTTACCCTGTCCGTTGCGATATACTGGTAAATGTGAACTATATCGTCTGCGGATCATGGGTTTCGTCTATGTTCTACATGAAGGATATTTGTTTACGGAAATCTACGTATTGTGATTCAGACAGTGCGTTTTCATCTTTCTGTTAGTTCATATATATATATATATATAAATATATCTATGTCTCAGTCTGTCTATGTATATAAACATATTTATAAATATATATTAGTGGGTGTGTGTGTGTATAATGTTTATATACATACATATATATATTATGTTTATATACATACATATATATATATATAAATATATATATATAAACACAAACACACTCACACACACATATATATATTTATATATATATATATTAACGAGAAGCACCCCGCATCGCGATTATCCGTACAATGATGGATAGCGTACACAAATTCATTGCCTCATGTAGGTGCTTCTACTTGTCAAAACCGTGTCTTTCACTTGATATACTAAACGGGAAATATGTATACACATTTGTGTTTTTGCTTGTGTAGACACACACACATATATATATATATATATATATATATATATATACACACATATATATATATATATATATATATATATACACACACACACACA
>NW_014040402.1:118951-122898 GCF_001186125.1 Sphaeroforma arctica JP610 | reverse complement strand
ATATATATATATATATATACATATATACACACACACACACACAGAGATACATACATACATATATATATATATATATATATATATTTATATATAAATACATGTGTGTATGTATGTTTGTATATATATATATATATATATACTATCGAAGCAAGGATCATCGAATTGCACGTATAGCTTCCAGATGATTGCTACTTTGCGTTTGTGTCATAGTAATGGTTCCCGTTCATCGGGGACAAGCACATCCATGGCGAGTGTTTTTTTCAATTGTATTGAGACCAGGAGTAGATGTATATACTCATGATAGTACTAATGCAATGACCATCTGCTCACTCGATAGGCGATTGGGAGTCTGGTATCAAAGCGTACCGTCACTGCGTGACATTGAACGACACCAACGGTGAGTCATGGAATAATTTGGGCACATGCTATATCCGCGTGGAGGACTTCGAGAAGGCCATGAGCGCGTTCAAGTATGCGGCAAAGAACAGTTACGATAATTGGAAGGTTTGGGAGAACTACTTCAATGTGAATCTTCAGCTGAAATTGGTCAACGAGTGCATAGAGTGCATGAACCGGCTGTTAGACCTGAAGGGCAATAAGTTCACGGATGTCAAGGCTATGCAGTATACCAATGATGCGGTGATGGCCAAGATCGACGGTCTGGGAGGTACACATGAAGGTATGTGATTGCGTAGTGTGTATATAGTTTACGTAAAGGATAAGCAGAGTTTGCGTATTAGCTTGAATCGGGATTAAGACGAGCATGAGGATACCGCTCTGGTACCTCGTTACTTTCGTTCTAATTATCGGTGATTTGCACGTGAATATCTCGAGATTCGACCCGTTTGAAGGTAAGGCGGTGACTAACTTTAACCCCCGCCCTCCGGTTCTCCTGGTGCGAGTGTGCTTTCTGCTTACTCGTTGCGTGAATGTGTTGTTGAGCTGACGGGTTTTAGTTTTCCAGCCAAACACTGTGAACCGAGTTTTAACCTTTGGCGAGGCCCTCCGCATGATCTATTCAAACCCTCATTCTAATGCTAATCTGTCTGGTTTTGTGTAAAACTATAGCGCGCACACTAAGCAAAAGGTGGCAAGAAACACTCGGGCGGACGCAGGTGGGTGGTATGTCACAGAATGTTGAGATCTGGAACATATCCGCCAAGTGGCACACTTACTGCGGCAACGACGAGAAGGTAAGGTGCTTGCGTTATTAATCTGTTTCTTCCATTACAGATTTCACTTGCCTCTGGAGATTGTCACAGAAAGTGTGTCGATGTACAAATACCGGCAATGCTAAGGATCGATCTTTTTGGCACTTCGCTATAATGGAAGTGAACATTTCATGTGTGGATTAAAGAGTTAAGTCTAAAGTCCTCCTTCTTACTCGCGGAGTGTGTGCTTGTGACTAAGTTTATAAATTCACGCTGTTCACAACCGCATTTAGAATCCACCAGCAGGTCGTCATTGTTCTCTACAACCCTGATATTTAGGAATTGGAACGCATAATCTCGGAACAGAATATACTAGCGTGTCTTAGTCTGTTCAAATATAATCTCTTGGTCACCTTTGCACAGAATTTTTTGACAGTGCCCTAATTTATCTATTTTACACTCGTGGCCACCTTAGGTGCTGGATTGCCTGCAACGAGCCTACCGAAGCTCGCAAAAACCAGCATGGCAGGAATCCAGCGAGCTTGGTTCGTGTGTAGTGACCCAAGCTTTGAAGATTTATGATGTATACGAAGCAAAGGGTGATGCTAAGGGCTTCCACTCCGCTTTATTAATGCTGCGAGGACTGGTGAAGAAAACACAGGTAGGTGCCAGCAGCTTTTATAGTACGTCTTCGCATATGCGTTTGATATATGAGCCTGACTTTGAAACCTTTCGGCGCCCACTCGAACTCGTACATATGCAGAACACTTGCTTGTTCTCTCTGACTGTCCTGCTGTTTATAAGTGTCTGAATGGAATTCATCCACTTATATGTATATATGTTTTCTGATTTCGTTGTAGGATATCGAATTATCTGACGATTTGAGACCGAAATTGGAGGCCGCGCTGGAAGAGTGTCAACGGAGGAAAGAACAGGCCCGTCAATAATTCAATGGACCATTAAAGTTCAAATAATATTCGCTCACGAACTGGCTGCAATGACCAAGCACCTCCAGCGGTATACCTACAACTATGCTCGCCGAAACTGTGCTCTTGGTAGCAAGGTTTCTGCTGCAGTATATACCACAATGTGTATATCTCTATAACATATCTCGCTGGATAGAACCGTGTGAGCGGCAAACGAAAAGAATTTCACATATATTAAATCTTCTATAGTAGAGCTTTTTGGTGCGTTGCAAGGTTTCTGCAGCAGTAATGTGTATCTCGCTTCAACATAACTCGCTGGGTAAACCCGTATTAACGGCAAACGAAAAGATATTTTTATGATTTAGTCTTCTACGAAAGAGCCTTTTAGTGCACAATGCTGGTCGAGTACACATCTGGATTCACAATGAAATGATTACCGGAAGGTCATGATATTCCCTTGTCGGCTTATATGAACATCCACCATACTCTCAGCCAATATGGTTTCTGATATATATATCAGTAATTGCTGCATAAACGATGACCAAGGAAATGGATATTCCTTCTCAATGCAGTACAACAGAAACCTCTCGGTACCCAACATAGAAACTTAATGCTACAGCTTCAAGCCTTCAACACTGTGGCAATGTGTCGTGCGCTCGCACACGCACGGCCTACTAAAAATAGACCGTATTAAATACTCATTTAGCAGGCCTCGATATACATCTATGACCTTGGTGCGTACATATTTCAGCTTTACAATGAACCGGGTCTCTCTCTACACAGTCCGTACACACACTCTCTCTACAGAGAGAAAGAAATACAACACAGCCATGAGCCAGAGAATCACAACAAAGAAAAAATTCATTTCGTTTTTAGAAAAAAACAATCACGACTTGGTCGCTAGGAGCCTTGGAAGTTGGACTTGGTCTTGGGACTTGGGTCTTGTTGGGTGAAGTCTTGGACAGTTGGATGCCGTACAGCCGTAAAAACAGGGCATGGGAAACTAGGGATTGGGGAATGAAATGTTTCAATTTTTTTTTTAAATAATAGAAGGCTATGTGAAAAGCCATGGCCCTCTCTCTACTCTGAGAGAAATTGTCGCTGGTGTGATGAAAAAAAATGGATTCTCCCCACCCCAGCTGCAGCAGGACAAATCATTTCTGAGACAATTCCAGAGGGCCATGGAAAAGCCGACAAGTAATTTTTAGATGTGAACTCCACTTTTTATACTCCACCACTCCCAGTGAGAGCCTGAGAGCCTACAAAGAAAGAAGGGGAAACCCCGTCAGCCCGCCAAAGCAGTCTCACGAAGTCACGACTCACAAACGAATTCCTTGTGTCTCTCTACAATTCTACATAGTACAAATATTGTGTATTTGATTTTGTTTTTTTGTTTTCTTTTAAAAACAAAACAAAATACATATGTACGAGTATAAAACATACCACAGACCAAGAGACCTAAGAACACGGACTCTCATTCACACAGTGACAGAATATCAGTTGAAGTCTTTTAAAAACACATCCTATCACTGCGCTATGTACTTGCACAGATGAAAGCGCCAACGCACGACACAACACTATGGACAGCCGAGCAGTTGCAAAACTTTATCGCTATCTGCCATGTGCCGACTGTGTTCAAAGGAGCCGCAACTAAGTGGCCTGCATCGAAGTGGACTCCTGAAATTCTCTCGGAACTCTTCGGAACCTGCCCAGTCGAGTATGTATATTGTAGGTTTAAAAATCGTTCAATATAAGTAGCTATACACACACACACACTCACTCACTCACTCACTCACACTCACTCACTCACTCACTCACTCACACTCACTCACACACTCACTCACACTCACACACACACACACACACACAT
>NW_014040402.1:112859-117195 GCF_001186125.1 Sphaeroforma arctica JP610 | reverse complement strand
ATGTGTGTGTGTGGGTTCGTATTTGCGTGTTTCATGTATTTATGTACGTATGTTTATATAATTTGGGTAGTGTCGATGTTTGATGGCTATACACGAGCGTATAAATGTCAGAAGTTGTGTGTGGTTGGTTAACTTGCTGTCTCTATCGACAGTCTGACTTTGCTCATTAGTCAACACCTACAAGCTAGCTTCTACTCTTCTTCGGTATCGGCTCTACATCTAAGAATGCAGATAACCTGATCGCCGCAGCCCTTTATACCATCTTAGCGCTTGCGAACAATGGGTTGGGGTTCATTGGCTGCGATGCAGCAGCGCGAACGACGTTATTGTGGAATTAAATCGTTGTTGAGGGTCTAGTATGGGGACAAATTAGCAAGAATTTGAATGCGAACACTATTTGAAAAGCTCGGCACATGAGATTCAGCGCGAGCAAACTACATAGTGAACCAACCGATGTCGAAGTCAATAAAGCCCAAGCGTGTACCCTTCAATTGCCAACCGAACCTTCAGTCATATTTGACTGCAATATTTGTTTAGTAATTACATCATCCCTTTGTACCGTAGAGTGCGATTGCACAAGAAGAATGCAGGCAGGCCTGTCCCTAGGGAGACGGAATGTGAGCATGTGACGTGTCTGATGAGTGACTACGTTTCCTGGCTTACTCGCATCTTTGCTTCACTACCCAGGTGTGACCAGTACTTCCCTTATACAGGAGCGGCATCATTTATGCTTGTCCTTGATTTTCTGCTTTTGAACCCCAGATTTCAACCGAAATGGATAACATCCTTCGTCGGAACCGTGATTCAAGGTCTAACGTACTCTTTTGTTTAATATCGATTTGATCTGCATATATGACATCCGTTCTGTACCTCAGTACAGCGGTCACTCCATCAGACCGTTCGCATGACGAGCTGTGCACCACAAAGTAACGAAATCAAGTACTCCAAGCTTAACATCCAAATAACACACGAATGACCCCACTAGCGGTCACGCACTTTCCGGGTTCAACCCAGACGTGTATTTCGGCTATGCCGGTTACATGCATTTCCCGGAGATCTTCCAGGGAGTGGGCACTCTACAGTATGCGGTATCTGCCGTTGACTGGTCTGATTTCGTACCCACACGCCTGGGTATGCACGTTTCGCCTTGTCACACATCATGCCTTGTCTGTCGTTGGATTGTCTGAATTTGTATCCATGCGCCTGGATATGTGCATACATTTCTGTCCTACAGTGAGCAATGTCTGCCTTTGACGGGTCTGAATCTGTACCCAGGCATCCGAATGCATCGTACTGCAAGCGGTGTCTACCCTTTGCTGGGCTGAGTTTGGACCCGCCATACCCGAAAATTATGCAGAAATAGTTTTGTTCTACAGCATGCGGTATATGGCGTTGTTTTACTTCTCATTAGTACTCACGCGCCGGGATAGGCACGTGTAGTAAAGTGACTCACTTATACATGCAGAGCTCTGATTGTTCTGAAATTAGAGCTTATTCCGTGTTTCGCAGCATAGATGCCCTTCAGAACCTTTTAATTGTAGTATAAGTGCTAACTGGCTGGTTCCGAACTGATGTCGATTGCTAAATGACCATACAGGATCTCAAACTGATTTGGGAGTCAAGTCCACATTGTGGGTGGGGAATGAAGGGTGCAACACCCCCTGCCATTACGATTCCTATGGGTACAATCTGGTTGCTCAGGTAAAGTTCTTGTATATCCCATTTACCGGCGAATTTGAATCGCAAATACAACGAGAAAAACACGTTCCTTGTTCATTCTTAGATGTCGGATAGACCAACTCCCATACCGCAATCTAAACACTGAATTTAGTTTTGCTTGCGCGACCAAAGGTGATGATACGTTCTAAAAAACTTTGTCGTGTACATCAAATATCATCCCAGATTCACGGTACTAAAACATGGTATCTAGTGCCCCCCTCGGAGTCAGCGCTTATGGGTCCTCAGAGACTTCCTTGTTATGAAGAATCCAGTGTGTGGAGCGAACTCGACATCAGAAGGTCAGTAGAAAGCTCCCGAGTAGTGGTGGGTTGAGTTGTCATTTATATTCCATCCACTCATACAGTTCTGGATACCTCTCCATACCACAGTCTACTAACACAGGCAACCGCAAACCGATCCAGTGACACGACGGGGGTCGCTCAAGACTTCACTGAAAAGCTGCAGGATGTGTAAGTGTACAGTGCTATATTCCATGTATTTGCACGAGAATTGATCTCTACCGTTCCCTTCGTCCACCATACCCCACTTCGTTGTAGGTATGGTAGTAGTCGATATGTCACTGTCGATTACAGCACTGAGCTCGCATGTGTGTCATCCTCACCGCAGAACGTACAAATTAGTTTTAAATGAGGGAGACGTCCTATTCGTGCCCAGACATTGGTGGCATGCAGTGCATTCGGACACCACGTCAATAGCCATCAATATGTGGGTCGAGACTGCTGAGGACCATGCAGAGCGCGTGAACGAGAGCGTGGTCCGTCTGCTTGCTACTGGTTTGATGGCCTGGACAGGTGACAAAAGTACCGAACCTCGGCAAAGCGGGGTGCGTATGGACCCTGTCGATGAACAAAGAGGGCCGGACCAGCCCGGAGCCTCGATCAGGCAGACTGTTCAAAGTGAGAAAGTTGGTCTTACAAACTCCCCAAGGTCTACTAACGCATATGCGAATAGACAGGACTGGATGAACACTGGGGAAACCCAGCTGGAGGCTGACGAATGCGTAGCACTGGTAAACGAGGCAATCAAAAGCCATCTAAGACACAGGGGGAATAGCAGCGGTAGTCACAACGCACGCCTATCACGAGATACTTCTGAGACGAATAACGTAGTGGCATCCAGTAGTCATGGTGCTGGGGCCAACTTTGAGGAGAAGGTAACGTCACAACACTCAGAGCCGACACAGACACCTGTTAAGAATCATGGATATGTGCATAAGCGACATACGACTCCAGAGGCTGCGATCAATAGCTCAGCTAAGAGACGGAAACCCAACTTGTACGATCAAATGACCACCGAAGCAGGTTACAAGTCAAGCACCATGCCATACGATAGGTCAGCAATCAAAACGGACGATAACCCACTAACCACCACATATGAGATGACAACGACCGACACAGAGGATACGGCCAAGCCCACCGCAGATACCCATCCCACAACACACGCAGATAACAAGTCATCACACAATATAGATGTGTCAGCTGTCACACCAGATATTGAGTCAACAGTCAGCACAGATGAAAAGTATACAACCACATCAAGCACCTTGGTCGCACTGTCTCCGGAGAAAGGCACTGTGCAGCAAAAAGTTGATCTATCATTGACCCAGATCACTAACGCGATAGTCAGCGATCCTACAGTCGTACAGGCGATATCTCGCGCATTGGTAAGGCTATACGAATCCGAATCGGCTCGCCAATGATAAAAACTAAAGCCATTACATACGCGAAATATTATATTTATTAGTTCTGCGATTCAATGAAATATATATTGGGTTGCATGATGTTCCGATTCCATTGAAACGCTATCTCTAAATTTTCTTATCTCTTAGTCATCTATAAGGAGCCAGGCGGACAGTCTCGAACGCGACACGAACCCCAACATAGCATTACATGTCTCACTTGAATCAAGACATTGCGTTACTACACCTATTTTAGGAACAATTCTGTGCCATTGAAGTGGAGGTACAGACTAAATATCAGCTCGCGTTCGGTCGCACCTGCAGTTGTGGATGTATTGCGCGCCGTCCCACCCTCTACAAGCTACTACGTTGTCAGTATACTTATTTACGTATTCCAATTTGGCTGGGACATGCAACCTACAGCCGCCGAGCCCCCGCATGGGGATCGCGAAAGTGTCTGATATGTCCAATTTTTGAGTACGTGATCGATATTGATATACACGATTAAAGCTATACTTAGAGTTTGCCTGATGGCGCCAGTACCAGCCGCTCACGAGAACTGCTGCCAGAAGTCGCGCATACCATCGTCCATTTTCCTTTTCTTGTGCTCCTGTGTCCATCGCTGTTTGTTCTCCTCTGCAGTGAATTGTAAGAAAAGAAACAGTCAGTGAGAAAGTTGTAGACTAAAAGTAAAGTCGAAACCTCTTCCTGTAGTTTTCAAACAGTAAAAATATTTTCCGCACCAACAAAATCCATATAGATATAGATATAGATTTAGATATAGATAAAGATACAGATATATATTTTAATATATATATATATATACATATGTATATTTATATATATACATATATATATATATACGTATATATATATATATATATTTATATATATATGTATATGTATACACACACACAC
>NW_014040402.1:69713-100376 GCF_001186125.1 Sphaeroforma arctica JP610 | reverse complement strand
TGTGTGTGTGTGTGTCTATATATATATATATATATATATATATATGCGTGCGCGCGCGCATGTGTGTTTGTGTGTGTGTGTGTGTGTTTGTGTGTATTTGTTTGTTTGTATTTTTGTTTTCGCGGACACAAATGTGGGTCGTCCTGGTCAGTACTTCTGTACATCAGTAGTATCGCACGTAAATGAAATTCCTATGGTGAGGTTGAACCCCATTGTTTTCCAATTTATCTACTTCGTTCCTCCTTTGTGATATTGATGTGTACAACTCGGATCATCTGACCTACGCATATGTACACTATTTGTTTACTGAACTTTTGATAAAATGCTATGGTTTTACATTTTGAGATATGATTTGATTGTGTCCACTAAACAGATTTTGGCTCATATACCTATACACATGCATTCGTATATGTGTGTGTACTTATTTCCAAGTCTATTTTGAAGCAAAATACACAAGTTGTCAAATATGAGCACCGAGAAGTAGAACTTCTCATCAAATATGCTGTACTTTTTCTACATTATCACCACTTCGCGTGCAGTCTTGTTCTTCATCCAGTCTCTGTACTGCGGATATCAGATGTGGAAGATATACTCATATGGGCATCGAATGGTATGTCATGGGTATTACAATCCCTTTTGCACAACTTCCCAGTTTCTCTTCCCACTCTGTTGTACGTGGCGGTGCACACTATCTGCAACAGTCTATCATTTCACTCGTTAAAACTGTCTGCCATATCATGAAGAGTGAAACAGCATCTTCCACAAAAAGCAAAAGCAATATGCCAAATATCACCAAACGTCTCTAAAATCTAGAATTCCTCAGTATCGTATGAGTGGGTCGATCTGCCATTTTTTTTCTCTCGCGCTCGTGACATATTAACCCGTATTCTCATGTCTGTGGCTCGTTTATGGCCCATTAGTAGGTGCATTTCTGCACTGATATTTGAAAATAATATGTTGCACCTTTCCCACAGGCCTCTTTCCAGAACTATTTTCTGTTGATGTCCCTCACTGAGACCGTAATGAGGTTCGTATTCTTCATTATATATGGCCAAAGCTGGGCGCCCGACCTGCCCATGATCAGCTGGACCATCATATACTGGTATGTATGTATATTCTCTATTGAATACTGACGCTTGAATATATGCTACAGTATGCCGGTGTTTATATAACTGGTATGTTATGCTAGCGTAAGCCAGTTTGTTGTTATCTCGGATATGGTTCACTGGTGCAAGTCTTTCTACGCGTTCATGTTCAGAGCAAGTTTCAAGATCATGAACATGTACACTGTTGCACGTCCAGTTGCACTGTTGTGTGCTATATGTGCTTATGAGTGCTTCAATACTCAAGGTTAGTTTAGGTATCTGACCGCATATGTTTAGTCGTACTGCAACAACGTTTACCTACACTGCGACTTACTGCTGTGTTCCAATGCGTGACAACCATACGTTTTTATTTGACTTTCCACTCGAGTATATATACTTGTATTTATTGAAATGAATAGTGTCGATTATTTTTTAAATTGCCTTTTCAGTTTTTAGCCGAATGACCCGGCAATCCAAACACGAAAAGTACACTAACAACTTATCCTAAAGCGAGTATATAACTGTGCCGTTCATCTATCCACGCTTTCGCTCACTGTATATATATTATTTTTCTGCCCCAGGACTCCCTTACACATACAGTTTGCGATGTTCTCGCTGATCGTACTCTTTTTCGCAAAGATGGTGCACAAACAAGAATGGGAAGAGAGAGGCAATTACTTTCTGGGTAGTTGGGTCGCACTCAATCTATTTCTTCTGCTGGGATTAATGGGTGAGTTTTGGCGTGTCGAGTGGTGTGGTGAATTGTACCGAGAAATCGTGGGGACTGGTTGTTATACTCGGTTTATTTAGTATAGAGATTGCGTGGTGAGTAGTGGTACGATACAGCAAACTGGGTTGGTAATGACATATGAGATAGTAAAGAAAGATAGTGGTAGGTGTGATGGAGGTATAGGGTGTAGTACTGTATTCGTGGTAGCAAATGGAGTTCAGAGCGCTTAAGAATTGAAGCGTGTTCGCATTCTCCTTACAGTGCATGTATCGGGCTTTATTGTCTTGTTCATCTACGATGGATCATCCGCACATGAGCGTTTTAAGGTTGTAGATGGTAGATACCAAGAGTGCGGTATGTATGGCACCCATGGTGTGCATACAACCTCACTACCGAAGACATTTCGGCTACTGTGAGATTGAATTGAACGCTATGTCCTCTGTTTGTCTGTCGAACAAATGGAACTGATTCATATCTCTATAAATATATGCGTTTGACTGCCGAGAGGAAGCAAATAGTACATACTCGGTCAGTTCTGGTGACACTAACTTGTACCCCTTCGCAGGTTGGATCGTTCCTAGCACGAAACACCACTTTAAGCACGATGTCATAAACGATCCGAATATGGCCAGGGCTTGCGTGGCTGCTCTGCTATTCTTCGTACTGTCAATGCTCCTGATCAAGGTATTTATGCTATCAGTGTGTTAAAGCTGCTGTCTGCGCATATGTTACGGGATATTTGTTGGCTTATAATCTCTGTGCATCTCAGTTCGCCTGGGCATGTATGTCTCGCGCACCTGGGATATCTCGGGCATTCGTACGGATTTTATCTACATCTGTCGCCGCCTGTGACTAATACTCCCCCAGCTAGGTAACGTATACTTTGAAGCACTCAATTGAGCCACATGCATGCATGTATGTATGTATATATATATGTATGTATGTATGTATATATATGTATATATATATATATATATATATGTATATATATATATATATATATATCTCTCTCTCTCTCTTCACATAAATGCTACTTTTCCGTCTATATTTTGAGTATATACGTTCTAACACAGATTCATTTTATCTACGCAGTACGGCCTCACCCTCGCACGCATGATCACAGACTCGCGAGTACAATTGCTGGCTACTGAGCTGACAGGCTTGCAAATACGAACGTTGACTATAGTTCTGTCGTCGCTGTTCACACTGCGGTCGACCTTCAATGTGTTAGCTGCAGCCACTGGGAAATTTAGTCTTCGTATGGCTGGGGTATGTATGGTTTTATAGTGTGCTTATATTCAGTGGATTCGGGAATTGGCCAGCACACTCATGCCGCTATTCCAGTTTTACAGCTAGTAGTTTACTTACGAAATCGCTTTTGTTGCTGGGGTATGTATAATCTTATGGTATGCTTATATTCAGTGGATTCGGGAATGGGCCAGCACACTCATGCCGCTATTCCAGTTTTACTGCTGGTGGTCTACTTACGAAATCGCTTTTTATACTTGCGTTCGGCTCATTGGTATCTAATCCCTGCTACAGTAGGTATCAGTTGTTTGCTATCGTATTCAATGGTCCTTCATCTCCGCTTGAATTGAAATACATCGCCTTCCAATACTCTGCAGAATATGTGTCGCAGAGACTACGTATTCTTGACTTAATAAGTTGCTGTCTTGTTACTATATTTTGTGTGTATGTGTGTGTGTGTAGATAGGAGGTAGATAGGCAGATACACACATACGTACATATATATTGTATTTTTGTGCTTCAGTCAATTCGTTTTCGCTAATTTATGGTCTTTGTGTTCATCATCAAATATTAGGAAACAAATCAGGAAGCTGTGCTGTTATTTTTAATGGTAGTCGCCTGGGAATTAGTGCCTATTTTCGCGGTCACTTTCTTCTTCCGTCATATACCCAATCCCAACCAGCCGAGAGGGGGCAATAATCGCTCCGACAGAGGGCCATTACTACCGCCTAATATGAGTATTCCTAATTATACCCCAGGTCTATTCCAAGTAAGTAATCTGAAGCTTGTATCGCAATTGGTATCGTTTGTTATTGTGTGCTGGGTGTATCTTCTACTTTGATAAACAAGTCTTGCAGTGTCATCGCCTCGCTAGATTGCTCTCAGCCCCTACCTTTTCACAACTCAGCATCCTCTTAACCAAGACTGGTAGGTATGCATCATTGCATCCCTATACTTTACTATGTACAATCTAAATACAACCCAACAAGGCCTTTTCCTCAGCTGAATAGATACCTTATTCATCCTCGCACCTGCTTGCTCAGAACCCCAACCACTACGACAACCCAACTCTCCCGTTCGACGAGTCGCGTACTATGGGTAGGGGGATCACCGCCTTGCCTGCATTGGATAACGCACGTTTTGTGGTGCCGTCGCCCCGGAATAGCGGCAGTCCACGACAGCAGAACTTCCGATTCGCCACACAGACTGTGCAGGGATCACATCCGCCCCGTGTGCCCAGCCCCAGCGAAGGCATGATGACCAGTCCCACCCGCAACACGGCTTATAGGTTCAGTTCGAATACTCGAGGTCAGTTGGAATAGCTGTTGCTACATGGTTTGTTTGGGGGATGGTTGGTGTTACCCGTATTGTGGACATCATGACCGGAGCTATGCCCGATACAGCTTATAAGTTCAGCACCAGTTGTAACGATTCGGTATATTGGTGTGGTTATTCGTATTATAATTTTCCACGCGTTATGCAGCATGCAGACTCGGCACTAAGAATGCTGTTTATCTTCTCCGATCATCGCGCAACATCTGTAGTTAGCAATTTGGGATTTATTTTCAATCTCCATGGGCGCTATCCTTTTGATTTAAAATACTTTCACCTCATGCTTCAAGTGCAAATATGAGGATGGAATATCAATACTCAACCACACGCTGACCCATTGACCAATTACTATCTGCAGACTCCCCCACATATCCGCGGCTGTCAAACGATCCGTCAGCCACGATACTACCTGCGCAGCCGTCATAGTCACTAAATTGGGCCTATTATTGGGCCCTAAATTATGAAGAATTCGCAAGCGGGGTAGACTGCTCACTTGAATGGAATAGACCTGCAGCAATCATAGCGTACGCACTGTTATTGTAGTTCGTAGATACTTGCAGTACGATACTGCTTCTCGATTGGGCTGTGGTAGTGCCTTTCGTGGACGAAATAGTGGTTCATCACCACCGAAGACAGACATAGGTCCAGCATGATGCCTGGTTGCTGAGTAAGCTTCTCAATGCCCAAGGCTCCGACACTCCATCCTAACCAACGCTTCCTTCAGGAAGGCACCACTGACTTACATGTGTGCGCGATTACTTGAAGGAGAACGTGTGTGCCGTAGTGCTCCGTGTTTCTGTGTACGCCTATACTGACAAGTACACGGTGAGCGTACGTTGCGCAGCACGCAGGCATGGACGTGAAAACCCTTCACTCTACACGTCTGGCGAGGGCTGCGGGGATTAGTGCACGGATCGTCTGATAAGCGAATGTACTAGTATTGTGCACACCAATAGTAGATGAGTTAGGGCTGGACATGTGAGAGGGGGCGGGGAGAGGTCGTTCAGATTGTTGCCCGTAACGAGGAATAGCGGGAATGAACCAGCTTTGTGCCGCGCGATAGCAGCATTGGCGAAGGATCATAGTGTATAGTGACCTGTGCATAGCCGCAGCTCATTTAAATGCATAGAGCGAGTAGCGGCGACAGTAGGACTGATGGGACTTATACTTTGAGTTATCAGACAGACGGAGGTACACGCGTATGGTTAGTTATAAGGAGTTGCTGATAGTTCTGCCGGTGGGGAGATACGAAATGTGCCAACACGCAAGGTCTAGTCTATCGTATTGAGAGAAAATCCTTGTGATGTGTACTGCAACGTAGGTCCTTTTTCTCGATGGTTGCTAGGGCACACATACTTCGCATCCACCTGTGCGGTCTGACACTGTCCCCACCCACATAATGTAGCACATGCATAGCACGCGTATAGCACACTTTTGAAACGATTTTTGTAAAGAATAGACGCATGAAGAAATGGACGCGTATTCAGTAGATAGTACCAGAGCTTAGAACGGACTATGAGGTGTAGCAGCTGGTCGTATAGACTGTAGCGGTAAGTCGGTAATTGACTAATTAAAGCCAACAGGTAAAAGTTATTACGTATCTTACTTTCGTGTGTTGTGCGGTATGCCCACCACTCTCGTGTGGAGAAGTATAGTGCCCTATTTTGCATGAAATAGACTGTGAGAGTACCGAGGGTTTAAAGTGTGACAGACTTGCGTATGGCTTTCTGATATTTAGACCACTTGCACGGGAGCTGCAGACAAGGCTGAGCACGCACTATGAAGTACTATTAATTTAGTGGGGTTATCCTATTCGAGTGATAAAACGTTATAAGCGTCTAAGCACTCGACCGATCGATTACTCTAATTCAAAGCGTTGGATAGTATTATATTTTGTGAAATGGTGTCAAATGCGTACCATTGTGTAGTAATGGACAACCGTTCAGTGCAGGGTTTGCACAAGCCCGCTTACAATGCATGTTTCCAGTCACAATCGTATCTATCTTTGCTTTATTCCGACGAGCACGAAAGCCCTGGGCACGCCATGTTCGGATACAATAAGGCCAATCATACGCGGCCGTAGCAGCATACAAGTTGATGGCACAAAATTTCCCTAGACAGGCTTGTTCATAGCACTAGTTCCTTATCCTTGCAACAATGGTGTTTGGTACACTGACAATGCTTCCAGCCACAATGGCAGTACTTGTCCTTTGAGGCGGCAATCTGGCCTTCAGCACATTCACCATTCCATGCTGCGCAAGTGTAGTCGACTGAATCCTCAACACCCTCATCACCTACTTCGTCTCCGGAACCTTCTTTCTCCTTGCAACAATGGTGTTCTGTACAGTGACAGTGCTTTCGGCCACAATGGCAGTACTTGTCCTTTGAGGCGGCAACCTGGCCTTCAGCGCATTCACCATTCCATGTTGCGCAAGTGTAGTCGACTGAATCTTCATCACCCTCATCACCTACTTTATCTTCGGAACCTTCTTTTTCCTTGCAGCAATGGTGTTTGGTACAGTGACAATGCTTTCGGCC
The DNA here is from genome assembly GCF_001186125.1 of Sphaeroforma arctica JP610. Lineage (NCBI taxonomy): Eukaryota > Ichthyosporea > Ichthyophonida > Sphaeroforma > Sphaeroforma arctica. The sequence goes on along the minus strand of NW_014040402.1, from coordinate 93,443 downwards.
ACAATGACAGTATTTATCCCTCGAGGCGGCAACCTGGCCATCAGGGCATTCACCTTGCCATGCTGCGCAAGTGTAGTCATCTAGTTCCGCCGTGTCTCCGTGATGTGTCAGTATTGTTGCACTTTCAAGTGAGCGAGCAGCAAAGGACGTGGTAGTGACCACGAGCAGGAAGAGGGATGCAATGCCTATTGTAGGCAACTTTATAAGTCTTACCATGATGACAATGCGTATCAAAATTGCACAGAAAGCGAATATATGATAAGTGTCACATTTAATGCCTAATTCTGCTTTATATATAGATTTACAACGTCTATAAAATAACATACCGGGCTGAATAGCCTTCAAAAATCACGCTTCATTCTGCCATAGCCACGAAATGAACTTGTGCATACGACATTTGAAACATGTCACATGAAGCAAGACGTTGGGCCTCAAATATTTTGAAATAATACAAAGTAATCTGTGCACTTGCTGTATTGAAAATCGATAACATGATGGTTCATGGTCAAGCGTAGAAATCTATCGTGGATTTCGTTCTACGCAGTGGATCTCAGAAGATTTCACAGCCTCGCTGGCTGGTACAAAACAACACATACGATACGCACGAACAAACATGAGGATGTTAGGAGGTGTCAGGTACCCAACATCGGAGTATATCGTGCACAATATCGAATACACATAATATACGTAGCCCTTCTAAATACATTGAACAATAGATATATACTCTACTCCTCTCTCTAGAGGGAGAAGTGTGTACAGTAGTACCATAGCCTACTGAATAATCAACAAAGTACCATAGCCCCCTGAAAAAAGAAGACATTTAGAAACAAACCCAAGACCCAGCACACGTAATCCACCAGAAGAAGAAAAAAGGCGGCAATAAAGTCCTCTCTCATGAGTCATATACCACGATCACGAGAGCGATGAGCGATCCGCATTCTAAAATATAAAAATATTTGTATTTTGTTTGCCTTGTTGTACTGTGCGCGACTATATTTGTAAGTGCACATTCAGCTTGTTTTGAATAGTTATAGTTGTCATATAAATAGGGACTGTTTGTGGACGTTGATTAGCAAACAAGATATTGCTGACATATTTGCATATATCATACATCCATACATTTTTGCGAGCATATCTTTCCACGCAGAGTCAACATGGCTGCTTCAATCGCCAATTTGAAGCTGCAGCTGCAAAATACGCTCTCTCCGGACCAGAATGTGCGGGTTGTGGCCGAGCAGACAATCGAGCAAGCCTCTAAGAGTCAGAACTATTCATTACTACTACTAAAAATAGTTAGTGAGGATACACACGAGCTGCACCTTAGAGTTGCCGCTGCGGTAACATTTAAAAACTTCATCAAAAAGAATTGGGAGATTGATGGCCAGGTGAACAAAATCGCAGACCAAGACAGGCTGACGATTAAGACGCATATTGTTGATTTGATGTTAAAAATGCCTTCCCAGCTACAGGCTCAGGTAAGTAATCAACAGTGGTACTAGTGCAATTTATATCCAGGACTACTTTTGGTTGCATATCTGTTATGATATAGTTTACAATATCACTTTAGATATGCAAGGGGACACATTTCATGAAATTTTGAAGAATCACTGGACTGACGCTAGGAAAGGATTTACAACTGTCATCTCTGTAAATACATGTTTAAAGGGATACAAGGTTGTGGATTTAAGAGCTTAATTTTCATATTTATTTATTTATATTTCTATATATATATATATATGTGTGTGTGTGTGTGTGTGTGTGTGTGTGTGTGTTGTATAGTATATAGTATATATATAGTATATATATATATATATATATATAGTGTGTGTGTGTGTGTGTGTATATATATATGTATGTATGTATATATGTGTGTGTGTATATATATATATTGTGTGTGTGTGTGTGTGTGCGGGCGTGTATGCGTGGACGCGTGCGAGCGAGCGGTATGCCGTTGCATGGACGCTCAGATTTGAAACTCTTGCACATCGGTCGTCAGCCAACTGTGTACCGGACAGTGGCACTTCCGATTCGCATGGATGTAGTCATCGATCGAGCTCACACTGTAAGGTGCTGGATAGGTACTGGGCTTAAAGTCGATAGTGCAGTTTTGAGGAACCTCGCAGTATTTCGCACCATATGATCACTTTCAATTATGTTCAGATATGCGCCACTTCGCCATAAATTTTTTTTGTGCATGGGCTCTCAATTGAAGAGCCAATTTATACTCGGCCACTTACGTGGAATGTGCATATTGTTCAGATATGTGCACTCTTCCCATCACCCAGTTGCTGTCCATAATGTTTTACTATACCTTCGGGTTTCCGCAACGTTCAGTGAGAAAGAAGTTGAATGTATGCTCAGAAGCAATTTTCAATACTTTGCAATATTCTTACCTACGGTGCTGTCTCATTTTTTTCAACGTACAGCTGAGTGAAGCTGTGAGTCTGATCGGCAAGCACGACTTCCCGGACGCTTGGCCTGAGCTGTTGCCTTCACTTGTGGCTAAACTCGACAACAACGATGTCAGTGTTATTAACGGGGTGCTTCGCACAGCCAGCAGTCTGTTCAACAGGTATGGCATACACTGGTGCCTTGCTGAAATGCGCGCACAGCGTATCATACGTTTTGTATAGCTGCCGCCATATTCGTGGATAGTACGATTACGTACACAGAAATACCTGCAAAAACGCATCCGAGCACCATCGCATGCATGGCCACGAGCAAAGTTTGTATGAGTTGTCGAACCATCGAGTCCTCATCAATCGAACTTCACACCTCTCTCGCTCCTGCACACAGCCTGAGCAACCCCCTACGTATCTATGTCTACTTATGTGTTCAATCTGAGCAATCCACTACGTATCTATGTCTACTAATGTGTTCAATCTGGCAATCCACTACGTATCTATGTCTACTTTGTGTTCAATCTGTCAATCCACTACCTATATATGTTGACTTATGTGTTCTTAAACGCCTCGTGCAGGTTGCCGGGTTCAAATTCACTGTCGTGTAATCGCACATACCCCATCAATACATCTGCACACTACCTGGTTCCCCAAGTCCTTGCATACTCAAAGTCCTGCGCACTTCCACAACCACAGGTACACATACGAGTTCAAGAGCGATGAACTGTGGACAGAGATCAATATTGCGCTGAAGCAGTTTGCGCAGCCGCTCACCGATATCACAGCGAAGATGATCAGCATCCTCCCCCAGAACGCCAGCAATCGCGACACCCTCACGACTGTCTTCTCCTTGCTGCACTCGGCTCTGGATATATTCTACAGTCTGAATTATCAAGGTAAATCACGTACGAATGGATATGATTTTCTGTGTGTGTTTGTTGCGGGTGAGAAGGCTTTCAGCTCAATTATATGTGTATATAGTGGGCCACGTCGAACTGGTGTCGTCCTGTATCTGTTAACCTCGGCAGAACATTGATGTAGAGCAGTGACATATACTAAGCCCAATTACCGGAACTCGCCCAGATTTACCCGAATTCTTCGAAGACAACATGGATCAGTGGATGCTGATCCACCACACTCTGCTTGTGTATGACAATCCCCTCGTGCGCAGTGACAGCGACGACCGCCCTGGACCCCTGGAGAAGACTATGGCAAAGGTGTGTGCTTTTTGAGATATCATTTCGACGAGTGTATTGACATTCTCTTTACTGGATATTGGGAGGCAGTTGGTGTGTGTGGTATGAATGAAGTCTTTAATTTGGAATTAGGATATATAAACCAATTCTAGTGCTTGGACCTGTATATATATATATGTGTGTGTGTGTGTGTGTGTTACATTGATGGAGCGAGGTCATTCGGAAGGTCAATACGGATAGAAGTACGACCGCATGCACACACATAGGTGTTTTGATTGTTCAGATGCAACAAGTACTTAAAGCAACTTTTGTGCCCTACAATCGTTTATTACTTGTTGCATTCTGAGAGTTTTCAGGAGCAGTGGGGTTGTGACCGACATTACATGCTACTAGTATCGTACCAGCATTAATCACAAACTTTCAGAGTAGCTTTGCCTGTTATACCTACCTGTACGAACAGTGTACTGCGATTACACCATGGCGTAGAAGGGCAAACTGTTGGCTGTAAATTTTAGTTCGAGTGAGAATATACTTTAGCACGTGTTCGCGGCGCACTGGGTATGCAATATGATACTCACCAACACCCCGTATGTAACCCCAGCCAAGTATTCATCGCGTAGAAGTACAATGTTTACCTACTACTCTTGTAATAACATTAGTGCACTGTACTTCTCGCCCAGGCCTGTGACAATGTGGCGCTGTACGCTGGCAAGTACGATGAAGAAGATGTGCCATTCAGAAAGCACCTTCCCGTTTTTGTGGAGGACATTTGGAACCTTCTATGTACAACCAGCGGTGAGATCAAAAACGATTACCTGGTGTCTGGAGGCTTGGCATTCCTGTCGGCGGTTGCTAAGCGACCGGGGACTAGCAGCATGTTTGGCGATCCCGCCACGCTCAAAGTAAGCAGGGGGTGTTTGTATATATATATATGTACGATTGTAGGTGACTACTGGGTAGACACATATACATATTGGACTTTTTTTCTATACGTTGTCACGTGCGTTCGCTTACGTAAGAAAAGGTGTAGGTGTGAATATGTCCGATAGTACATAAAGCATACATACTCATTCTAGAAACGAATCTGTTTGTATATGTATTTAGGGTTTCGCATATGTGTGGACACGCGCCAGTGAGTAAACGTTTATGCAGACATGCGTATTTTCTACGTAGTTCATGTATTTACCTACACATTGGATTTTTTTCATATGTATAGGGTTAAACTTCATGCTAGCCACTTTTAAATTCAGTTGAGTTGCTCATGCGTATATATATTTATCCTGCGAGTATGCCTTATGCATAGGTGTATATCATCAGACGTAATTCATACCTATGGAAGATCGTACGCATTGTATTCATCCTTGTATACCTATTGGATATAATCTTCTAATCGTTCGTGTAGTTCGCGTATGTGTATGCTTTGAATATTTCCACTGTTTGCGTCGTGCGTTCGCCGGAGTGAGCATATGGCTTCAATCATTTCACTGCTGGCTATAATACAGCAAGACTTCGATTCAACCAATTGCGGCGTCTACCAGCCACTCGGTTTAGAGATGCTCTGGGCGCACACAGCTTATCCACTCCATTTCTCCGCACCACAGACCATTTGCGAGAAGATTGTGATACCCAACATGCAGCTGCGCGAATCGGATGTGGAGGCCTTCGAAGACGATCCTCAGGAGTACATTGGCCAAGACATCGAAGGCAGCGACACCGAGACACGGCGCCGAGCTGCGTGTGATCTGGTAAAGGCGCTGAGACAACACTTTGAACAGCAAGTGACGGCTATATTCTCGTCATACGTTGAGGTGATGCTGGTAAGTTCTATACTATAGGATCATATACTCACACATGCATATATATATGTGTGTGTGTGTGTGTATATATATATATATATACCTTATGTGTGAGAGAGAGGATGATTGTAGGTATTGAGACAACAATACGATTAACGAACGGGAAGATCAGTCACATTTCGCATGTCGAGTTGCTACCGTTGCTGTAATTTACTCTCCCGTGATGTGTTTCTATTGGATTATTAATCAAGTTACCGAAAGTCTCTTTTCGCGTGTCGGTGTGAGTCGTATATAAGAGAGGTGGAGTGTGTGCATGTGCGATTTTGATGCGAAAAGGAAACAGCACATGTGCGCGGTATAGCGTAACGAATGATCAAATACGTATAGAATGTAACATGGAATATGGTTTATTGACCACTCAATAACGCGCGGAAAAGAGCGGCAAATTTCTCACGTTGTATGCCAAAGAAGAAAAATTGCAGTCGATCTCGGAATGCAGTCTTTATATCATATTATGGATTTCAGTCGACAGTGGCAAGTCCCTCACTTTCTGGGATGGAAGCTGAGTTATGTATCGCACCTTTTTTTCCTATGTCAGGCTGAATATGCGAAAGATCCTGTCAACAACTGGAAGTCAAAGGATGCTGGTAGGTGACCACGTTTCCCGCTTGACCGCATATGCATGTTGGTGACTCGTTTGCATCTAAGTTGCTCTCCTTGTCAGTCATATATCTGGCCAGTCTATGGACAATTGTATAGAAAACTCTAGGTTGGTCACTCAATATGCGCATATATCCAACAACATTCAGACATATTCCTTAAGATCTATTTTATTAAGAAAATCCTACAGTGCTCAGCGACGTGTCTGGTTGCCTCGCTGTATTCAACACACACATATTTCCATATTTCCAAGTATATCTACTGTGGTGTATTCTCTATTCTTTTTTTTCTTTTTTGCGATACTAGCCAGTGTGTCTGGTGACCTTGCTGTATCCACAGCGTGTATATTGCCAATGCAAATAGCAATCTAATATATGTCATGTGGTATATTTTCTATTTATCTATCAACTGCTCAGCGATTTATCTGGTGACCTCGCTGTCAGTAACGAGCACACTGGCGCGAGCAGGGGCCACCAAGGTTAACGAATTCATTCCGTTGCTGGACTTCTACAAGAACACCATCATCGACGAACTAAGGATACAGAACATCGACGAAAGACCGGTGATCAAGAGTGACTGTGTCAAGTACGTCACCACCTTCAGGAATCAGGTACGTTCGTCCCATGGCACGACTTCGAAGCTTACGGCAGTAGCACTGTCTGATTGTAGTAGTAGTGTTGTACGAGTGTGAGTCTACTCCGGACGGCATGCTATAGAGTTGGTTTGCATGATCAACAAATGTATATCGCTTATTACACGTTTAAGAAATTAGGTTCATCAGTGCAACTTCTAATGGTGTTACAGTAGCTCATACTCATGGCTCAATTAGTGGTTGTTGTTAGCATTGCTTGTAATTGTGTGACCATATGTATTGTGAGACCATATGTGTCGTATTGTGTGACCATATGTGTCGTATTGTGAAACCATGTGTCGTATTGTGTGACCATATGTGTTGTATTGTGAGACCATATGTGTCGCATTGTGAGACCATATGTGTCGTATTGTGTGACCATGTGTGTCGTATTTTGTGACCATATATGTCGCATTGTGAGACCATATGTGTCACATTGTGAGACCATATGTGTCGTATTGTGTGACCATATGTATCGCATTGTGACCATATGTGTCGTATCGTGAGACCATATTTGTCGTATTGTGAGACATATATGTCGCATTGTGTGACCGTATGTGTCGTATTGTGTGACCGTATGTGTCGTATTGTGTGACCATATGTGTCGTATCGTGAGACCATATGTGTCGTATTGTGTGACATATGTGTCGCATTGTGTGACCGTATGTGTCGTATTGTGTGACCGTATGTGTCGTATTGTGTGACCGTATGTGTCGTATTGTGTTACCATATGTGTCGTATTGTGTGACCATATGTGTCGTATTGTGTGACCATGTGTGTCGTATTGTATGACCATATGTGTCATATTGTGTGACCATATGTGTCGCATTGTGAAACCATATGTGTCGCATTGTGAAACCATATGTGTCGCATTGTGAAACCATATGTGTCGTATTGTGTGACCATATGTGTCGTATTGTGTGACCATATGTGTCGTATTGTGTGACCATATGTGTCACATTGTGCAACTATTATGAGGCGATGTGTCGTATAATAAAAAGTCGTATATATTTGGACCTATCACAACATCTGAGCATTTAGGAATATTTTGGCGACTTTTGGACATGTGCGCTGTATTCCTATTGCTCGGGCGTAGCTTCTGTCATCACACTTCGGATGACTCTTGTCACGTGGTTTGGCATCGCGTTCTCCTTATTTTGGACATTGCGTATCTCGTACCATGCCATCGATTAGTATTTAATCTGCCATGGCTCAGTTGCTAAATCGTGTTTATGCACCTTGCTTCTTCCGACAGCTGGGTAAACAAGTGCTGATAGAGGCCCTGCCGCTTTTGGTCGCCCACATACTGTCAAGCAGCGTTGTCCTAAGCAGGTATGTTGTGATTCTACTGCATACGACGTGAACTGTCTGTAAAGTAGGTATGAGTGCATGAACCACAGCCCACTACACGCGTTGAACACTCGCAGCCTCTGCCTGTTGTCGGTACTTATCACAAGCGCGGGTGTCGGAGATGTATACACCAAGTCTGCAGATATCGTATTGTTCGTTTATTTGCGAATCCGGTATCGTGCGTATGTCAACGTGTAGTTCTCCTGCATTCATGAGATTGCATTGGATTGTCTCTCGCTCGCAGATATCACCGAGTGATATCCCTCACGCCCAAGTGTCTGCCACGTCCCATAGTACTCAGTTGTATGTACAAGGACGTTCAGGCCCATTGGAATACCATTGCATGTGGCTAATTCTCTATTCTCATTGTGTTTCAAACAGCTATGCCGCCAACGGTGTGGAACGGCTGCTGATGATGAAGGAAGTCTCCCCAACGGGCGTGTCCCAGGCTGTGTATGTTGTATATGTGTGTCGTAGGTGGTCATGTATATAACGTGTATGTTGTATGTGTGTGCTGTTCACTTCCTACTTGTACCGTATCCATTGTACTCGTGCTCGTGGCGCGTACAAGAGTTATCGGCATTGTCATTCCATTGATGCTTGTTGTACTTATAACCTTTCTGAGTATGTCCTGCCCTTGTTTCTATTTTGGACCCTTGCGACGTTTCCCTGGCCATACATGTCCTATTCGTAATGATTTACCTTTACTACCTCGTGTCAGAGCTAATGGCAATTTGAAGATTTTTCAGTTGCGTTTGTGCAAAGCCTAAACATTTATCGTTGCATGCCTGAATATATTGCTATGTATATTATAATCTCAGGTGTTGTCAGAATTTATGGTTCTGTTTGTGTGCGGTGAATCCGATAAGAAGTACTATGCTTCTACACACAGCGGCCGTCCATATTTCGTACAACTATTTCACATGTTTTGAAAACGATGCATGGGGATATCCAGTTGTTGTAATTCTTCCTATGAGGGCCTTGTACGTTGTATTTGTACTCTGAAGCGCTTATTCCCACATTTCAAACCTCACACATGCTGTGTCAGTATGTGTGGTATGACCCTCTGACAACTATGTGGTTTGTGAACAAATTCTCAACATGATGCACGCTGCACTCCATATATCCTCTGCGCGCCAATTATGTGGAGGCCCCACCAATAATCAATACATCTTGAACCCTCCGGCACCTGCACGGCACTTTAATCCCCTTTCGACCAATCACTATAAATTCTGGCCCCTTTGTTAATCAATTCATTGTAGACGTTCATATACCCTCATCCAATGCATCTTAACGCGTATATATCATGACACGGCAGGATACCGAGTCTGACTGGTGGCAAGTGATCAAACCTCTTGTGTTGGTAGCAGTCCACTTGCATGCAGACCCTGCTCCATTATTACCTGGTCTTCACTGGATCCTACTAACTGTCATATCGTTTGCTACACCCTGACGCGTTGGTAGCATTACGCGGCAGGATATCAAGCCCTTCCTGTCGCAAGCGATCAACAATGTGTTCGCAGCGATTGCTAAGGGAGGGCAGGCGAGTCTCAATCCTTACCTGATGAAAACCACCATGCGCCTGATAAACGTGGGCAAGGAGGTGTGTGGGTGTGTGGGGTGTAGTTCTACGTACACATGCGCGTGGGTACTCTTGCATGCACTTGTGTGACAGTATATATCATCGTGGACGTGGGTGGATCCATGTGTTGTGGCGGCACGTTCACGTGTGCGTGGTTTATGACGAACTGTGCCAGAGATCACTGCTAGAAACCGTCAGGTGACTGAAAACTGTGAACAGGAATTTGGGGGGAGGGTCGCTTAAGCGTGTGTAGTGTACATCAATGCTTGATAGATATCTCGGTGAGTCATTACAATACGGCTGCTATATCTGGCATGGGAGGTATGAGATGTGCGTGTATTGTTTGTGGCGGTATCCCGTGCACATGTGCATGGATCGCAGATGTCCACCACCGAGGGATTGTATCTGATTTGAGGATCTTAAGTGGCGGGGGTTGCACGGCGCCATTGGCAGATATGACGGCGCACCTTCTTTTTTAGTCGTCTGGAGGTTTTTGTACCAGTCTGTCGTCGTGGGTTATTTAGCGCTGGTGCGGGTGCGTCAATAGCGGGGGCTATCGTTTTGAGGGTCACAGTCACATTGGAAGTAGAGACAGAGTCAATTGTGTCGGATCCACTGGTGTATCTCCGTAGAGACAGTGATATTATCTTTGCTGGTTCTGTGGCGCCGTGCGTTGAACACAAGATTTTCCGTATAGCGCAGCCTAAGATCGCTCAATGCAGTACTTGAATGTATGCGCATATTGTAAAGTGCAGTACTTAAATGTATGCTCATATTGTAAAGTGCAGTACTTGAATGTATGCTCGTATTGTAAAGTGCAGTACTTGAATGTATGCTCATATTGTAAAGTGCAGTACTTGAATGTATGCTCGTATTGTAAAGTGCAGTACTTGAATATATGCTCATATTGTAAAGTGCAGTACTTGAATGTATGCTCATATTGTAAAGTGCAGTACTTGAATGTATGCTCATATTGTAAAGTGCAGTACTTGAATGTATGCTCATATTGTAAAGTGCAGTACTTGAATGTATGCTCATATTGTAAGGTGCAGTACTTGAATGTATGCTCATATTGTAAAGTGCAGTACTTGAATGTATGCTCATATTGCAAAGTGCAGTCAGCCTAAGATTGCCCAATACAGTACTTGTATTTATGCTCATATTGTATAGTTCAGTCGTTATGCTTCCAACTTTTTATACTGTTCACAATCGAATGTGTTCACAATTGGGTATTGGCACGCGAAATACGCAATCTGTACCAATCCACCCCACTTCTCTCCAGCAGAATGTTTTCCCATTGCTTAAACCCAATTTATCCTTGTGTACCCCTCATCTGTAGGATATCTTCCCCTATTTAGAATCCATCATGGATCGCTTGATAAAGAAACTGGAAGAGGTCTCGGCGAACCCCACCAAACCCGATTTCAACCATTACCTATTCGAGTCTATCAGTGCCGCTGTGCGGTTCTGCTGCAACAGCACTGATCCCAGTCTTGTGGTTGCGTTTGAAACCTATCTGCTGCCTCGCTTCGTGGTGATATTGCAGAAAGAGGTTTTAGGTATGTATGACCTGTGTGGCACCTGAATTGGTGTTGTGATGCAGAAAGGAGTATTGGGTTGACCTGTGCGGCACCTGAATTGGTGTTGTGACGCAAAAAAAGTAGTATTGGGTTTGAGACAACATTTTGCTGCCCCGCCTGTCCCATACGATCTCCTGTTCTAGTGGGCGGGGGCACATTACTTGCTTTGCTCATTGAGAATACACTGAGCTAGCCTGTAAATCTCACGCACATGGTACTTCGGTAGTACGAACAATGTGTTTCTGTAGCATCAGTATACACCGCGGTGACAGGTACGATCTGCGTGATCGTGCTTGCTTGTATGCTGTCCTCGTATTTTCCCTAAAATGCAATGCAATGCGCTGACCCTCGGGTAACTATCAGGGATAGACCAGCATATTAGCAAAGGCTGGAGTCTCAAAAATCGGTGGAAGCTAGTGTGCATGCACGGGTACACTTTATTTGCGCGTGCGTTCTCCTTCCATCTTGTGCTCTCAGTGAAAACTACTATACAGAGTGCCCTTTTGCATAAGACCATAGTGTTGTTGGCCCGAAATGGACGTGAGCGCTTCCTGTTTGTATTGTTGCGCATCGCTACCGACAGCAGAGAGAACGCGTTTTCTCTATCTGATTGAAAGGTGTAATACCTATTGTGCCTTCTGCAGAGAGAACGTGTTTTCTCTATCCGATTGAAAGGTGTAATACCTATTGTGCCTTCGCGAGACTTTGAGATACGGAATGTTCGAACGGTTGCTATATTCTGCATCCTCTCTAGATGTCTTACCTCCTTTGATCTTTTGCCCAGTACCTAGGTACTTTTATTTATTTATTGTGACTAACGTATTATATCTTGGTGCTGTAATCCCCTTCACAGAATTCTTGCCTTATGTTTTCCAAATAATGTCGCAATTGCTGGAGTTGAACCTCGGCGCGCTGCCAGCGACGTACACGGATATGTTCCCTCACCTGATGGCACCGGTACTGTGGGAGAAAAGCGGTAAGTAAACGGAAAAAAATGTACGTAAACTCTACCTTTGTGGGAATGTGAAGCGGTACGTAAATGAATCATTAGTATGGAAATTGTAGCGCTGTAGTTGAGTCAAGCGGTGCTGAAAGTATACCTGTGCGGAAGTTGTAGCATTGTTACAGGGTGAGGAAGGACGTTGTATGATTTGCATTACAGAAAGTTTGATTGTCTGTGCGCCAAATCTTTAGGAAACAAGGAATGTGGACGACAGAACTGCAGTATTGCTCTACAATTCCCGAAAAACATTCACTCACACTCGCACTATTATACACCTATGCAATTCTAGCAGGCAGTGTGCCTGGGGCATCCAGGTGTACACTTACAACCATACATGACTTAGTTGGGTGGCTAGAATACTTTCATTGATACTTGCACCAGTGCTAGTAAACTGTGCAGGTGCTGCTCCTGGATCATCGAAGCTCATACGTGCACACATTTTCAAATTAGGCTACTAGGATGCAGTCACTTATTGTTACACTTGAATACCTGATTTAATTGGGTAGGCAAGGTGCCTGATTTGCCGAAGCTTATACGAGCGTACTACATCACTGAGATTGGTCACTAGATTTCCCTCACTCACATCCGCATTGTCACTGTTTAGTTGAGCAGCTAACGTGCTGGGCTTGTCGCAGTTAATAGGAACATACATCTAGCAGATGCGATTTTATTCACTCTTACGCTATCTCTAATCGATTACGCAGCCAATGTGTCTAGATTATGAAAGTCCATACAAAAATGCATATATATGATACAAATGTACTCACTCGCACCCACGTAATCTCTGGTCAATGTGGAAGGTCAAACAAACAAACATACATATACACTCACTCATACTTAGTTGTCTCTGGTCAATTGAGCAGGCAACGTACCTGGCCTGTCGAAGTTCATACAAACGTACATCTCTAAGATGGGGGCCACCCTCTCCACAGACACGAGGACTATTGAGTCGCTGCTGGGTATCTTCCAGAAGCTGTTGGCCAGCAAATCGAACGACCACTTCGGCTTTGCTATTCTCAACGCTATTGTCACGCATGTGCCCGTCGAGGTGTGTAGACGTGTATACGTTAATATGTGTGTATAGTTTCTTTCAAATGAGCTCGCTGTCCTTTTACCGTATCAAATCCGATGTTGCTTGGATTCAGACAGATTTATCGCAATCACGCTGCACTTGAATGCTTGATTCCGCTGGATTGCAGGGACAATATCAATATCTTGGATTATGCCTCCCTATACCACCCCTTTATTCTCCGATCCCACAGCCTGTTCATTCTACATTGTGTTATAACCCGATGTGATCTAGATCTCTTCGTTGCGGGCTACAAACACTGCGCGAGTCTTTCATACAGTGATATAATCTTCAGGAGGTTGTTCCTTTCCCCAATCCGTACGATTCGTTCAGCCACCAATAACGAACAAGCCCCCACACTCCTCCGTTGCAGTGGTGTTTGATATACATGACCCGCCTACAACGCACTTTTATCACTCAGAAATGAATTATTGCTTCTTGTATTCGTATTCAATACGTTTATGCATGCACCTGAACACCTTCCATTCACTCTCAAATTGCAGGGATATCAACAACACGTGAGACAAATATACAACCTCATATTCAGCAGGCTTCAGGCAGCGAAGAGTCCGAAGCTGGTGTCCTGCATTATAGTGAACAGCACGCTCATGATGGGTCTGCATGGTCCTGGTAAGTCCTTGATTAGTATTCTCTCCACTTTTTTTTTGGTGTTATGTGACAAACATATGATATATATACCCAATATTGTGATGGTATCTGTGTGTAGTTTTCTCGCAATGGGTTTCTGTGTGCGCTTGGGTGAGCGCTCTACAGATTCCTCACCAGTCTGTTTTCCTTCAGTTGCAGTCATCGAGAAGTACTGCGCATGGACACACACACATAGCTATCTCACACAATCTTCCTGCTTCCGGTGCAGATCTGGTGATCAATGCGATAGACTCAATACAGCCAAAGTTATTCAATATGGTCATCACGTCACTGTACCTGCCGTCGATGCAAAAACTACAAACCTCACACAACCGGAAAATATGCGCTGTAGGATTTATCCGATTACTCACAGGTGTGTATTAGTTGAGTGCGTCTTCTGTAAGGTTTGTGTCGGTGCATGTATGTTTTTCACACGCAGACTTAGTTGTATCCTTTTTTCGGAAATGGCGTATCTGTAAGTATCTCCGTCGTATTTAGTATTGAGTCGCATGGAATTGTATTGAATTGTGTCTCATTGTTTCGCATCGGAACACATTGCATTGGAAGTTAGAAAAAATGAATCGCATTGCATTTAATGGGAAATCAGTTGAATTTAATTCCGTGCCATTGAATTCATTTTAATTTAAAACGTTCAATTCAACTTATTCGAAGTAAGAATTTGAATTCAATATTTCGTGATTGAAACGTATTCGAATCTCATCGTACTCAGCGTTGTTGACATGTATAACAAACCTCGCGAATCTGTGATGCACGCTACCAAGGCACCACAAGGGTGAAAGTTCTTCTCACGAATAGTTGTGTGAGCGCTATAAGACATTAAAATCCTTCGCTTTAAAAGTTTGGTACTGGTACTAAATTCTCTCGTACACCAACCGCTGCAGAGTGCCCGGCGATGATAACCACATATAAAAGCTCGTTTGCCAGCCTGCTCACAGCCCTCCTCAAGCTATTTGAATTGCCTAAGGAGAAGAAGGACGACGATGATATCGAGGAAGTCTCATTCACACATGCATCGGAGTTCGCAACGGTGCATACGCAACTCTCGGTATGCATATGCTTGATCATGTTTGGCTTCCAATTACTTGGCGCTCTATCTACAAGTGTGGAGACTATATCCAGTGTGGTCCGTAGTATAACTTACTGGTGTAGAAATCGCTGGCTATATATCTGTTGTGAATGTCCAAATGCTCCGTAGCCTTTACCTGTGCGGTTATCTGATCACATACTACACTACCACCTGCCATATGGAGGGGTATGATTACTGTTTTACGTTTCTATCTGTTGGCAAACCTTTTCGATTAGGCATTGCGTGCATCGCCCAGCGTGTTAGTGACATATTGCATCCGTCTCGCGTCATCCGGTGCACTACTATCACGTTGATTTGAATTGCTGATATCTGTCACAATATTTGCAGGTATCCTATCTGAAATGAAATGTACATATTAATAGTTTGACTGCACAGATGTACTGACTAAGCAGGTGGCAATTGTATTCACGTACATGAAGCTAGAAAAGCACACTCATCATTCGTTAGTCTAGTATTACACTCCGTGGCCCGCCCTTTAACTAATCTTTGGAGGTTTCACTATAATGCTACCATGCTAATGAATGATATCGCTCGACCATATATGCGCAGTTCGCCAAGAAACCAGAAGTAGACCCCTTTGCTGCAGTGGTAGATGCGCGTATTCACTTGGCAAAAGCTTTACACACCATGTCCACAAAGATGCCGGGGAAGGTATGTTTCAGGTCACTAGACACTTGGCCACATAGGCTGTGTTCGACTGTATCTATTCGAGTGTAGCTTTTTGTCGTCGTCCCTCCGTACGCTTCCCTTCGAAATATTGTGCTTCCCTTCGAAATATTGTGTTTCCGTTGTTATTCATATACAACAAATTTTTCACATGCTCGACAGGTGCCTGCGTTGCTGCAAGGGCTAGACCCACAGGTTCAAGGCATCCTCTCCAGCTACCTAACGCAAGCACAGGTGCAACTGGCATGAGTGAGCTAAACTTAACTTGCACAAACGAGTTACTATGGGGGAACAGAGTAGATGCTGAACTCTTTTGCACATGGGTTCAAATGACCCGATATGCCTTCCAGATGATTGCCCGAGTAAGCCTACGCGCGCAATGTCTGTCGTCACGCTCAAGGAATGAGCCTTGTTGCCAATATTGTGATAAAGTTCAAGGAGCTGCTTTGCAAGTTTGCACTAATACAACTTGTGCATGCCAAACCTTAGCACAGATTGGGAAAAATAGCCTTGTGCAATTGGTCTAAATGGGCTTGAATGGCAACCCTGGTCCGGGAAGAATACGTGCTTCACTATACGCGGAGAGGTGTATATGTCCGCGACTTGATAGTCAACATATTCCATATTCATACTATCTATTTTCGCTGAACATCGTTGTTTGTGGCCAGTGAAAGCTAATGCTATAGCCTAGAATCGTACATGGTATGTACGGTCCAGGGGGTAAATCGCGGTATCTTCATGTACGCCTTCGCCATGCAAAGTACATAATGAATTGTGATTGTTCAACGTGTTGGTGTATTGAGGTGACACAAGATTGGCCTCTCATTAAAAGCCACAACCATTAGTGGCACGCAGCATGCAAAGCGAACCGAATGAGTTATAGTCGCCAAATTCAAATCAGAATAAAATGATTGTATTTGTCTAATCTCGGTGTTGATACTGTTTATCAATACTCGAGGCTGGGTTAGATATATATGGGAATGTCTGTTTGGGCCTGAACAATACAGGCTTGCTGCATATGTAAAGTTATTATTGTATATATCTTCATCTTATGGCTATAGACACAATAGTCAAGCTCTATGCTACAAGTGTTGCATCCGAATCACTACGAAAAATCTTACAAGACACCATGGCTTCCATAGATCTATATAGACAATGAGGGATAATCGCTCTTTGGAAATTTAAGAATCAAGGCAAAGCGGTCAGCTTGGCGGAATGCACAGGACTGTTGAAGTTTTTTAATCCTCGTCAACACATTGCATTCTCATATGCGTTGAACAGTAAGGAAATTGAGATAACCCCGCATTCCTCATTCTGGCGCACTGATAGCACACCCTCCGCTTAAACTAGTCTGTGGGGTCTTTGAATAAAAAATGTAGTGCCTGGAAATATTGAAGTCCATCGAGTGGTGCTGAAGGCCGCACTCGAACGAAGGTAGAACATCCATACGTGGTACCGATGTTAATAAACTCGCAGGTGCGAAGAGTACACAACCTATCCAAGAGAGACCTATAGTTTGACTTGCGCGAGACCTTATTATGCTATTGTGTTGTGGATTACGATGACTCTGACAACCAATACGGCAGCCGCGATTGAATAAGCGAGATAAATTGAAGATATTATAGTAGCTTGATGAAAGCTGCAATGACTGGCATAGATTGCAATGCACCACCGGATCCGCGATTGTACAGATGCGACATTGTCTTGAACTTCATATCGTTCATACAATTTTGACAATCGAAGTACAATTTGCTTAAAATAAAGCGCAACCCACTTTGCATTTACTAGAATTCGCCCTTTATACCGTGGACACAAGATAATCTTTTTTTCACCCGACAATTCGTCTCGATTGCGCTCCATGACATGTTGGCGCTTCGCCTGGCAAGAGTTGGGACTCATTACTGAGGAAAATCATGCAAATCGATATGTCTAGCTCGCAATAAATCGAAATACCCACGAGGTCTGAAAACTCAGTCTGTAATCATCGCACACACAACTGTTAGGTTGCAGCTTTTATATACTATAATCCCGAATCCGGCTCGAAAATAGTTTCACAGGAGATCGCAAGGTGCGGTTACTAAAATCTATCCTAATATGCTAGATCTGAGTGAATGACCTTAGAAGTTTCTGCATGTATCACAGGTAGTCTACTAACACACCCAACCGGCACCATTTAATACAAGCGAAATAAAATAGCTGCCATTTGCACAATAATTGCTGCTATTAAACTCAGTCCAGACATCAGGAAGAAAAATTGTGCAAGCAGTACGATTGGAAAAGCTTAGCTGGTCGTAAATATTTCCCACATGTATTTAGAAACAATTGGTTCTACAATAACTCTCGCTGATAAAATGATCCAGACGTTAAAAAGAAAATATTGTAGGAGCAGGACGATTGCAAAAGTACGAAAGCAAATAATAATACCAAAGCACATAAGGCAGACACTGAACACAATAACTGATGCTAACAAAATCGGTCCAGGCTTGAGGGAGAAATATTATTGTGAAAGCAGCGCGATTGCAAAAGATTAGCTGGTCATGAATAGTCCCCATATGCAATAAAAAATATTAAGTTATAAGGTAATTTTTCAGCCGAGACAATGAGAGACGTCCAGCAAGAATTCGGAGTTCTTCACGAAACATGAATTATACTTGTGAAAGCGACAACAAGAATCGCTGAAACTATTATTCTTAAATCCCGCGCAGAACGTAAGCTACATTAGAATTCACTCGACTGATATACACATCAGTTTGTACCTTACTTGAAACCACCATTAGAGAGAAACAGATGTGTTCAATGTACTATTAGCAAGTAATACCATATATATCGAGTAACATCGATATGTTGCAAGATCCGGTGGCTGAAATTTACACCAATATGACAGATCCTGGTTAAGGCCCTCAGAAGTTCCCGCATGTACCATAAGTAGTCTACTAACACCCCCAACCGGCATCTATCTTAATACGAAATGAAATATAAAGCAGCCACTTATACAATAAATACTGCTAATAAAATCGGTGCAAATATTGGGTAGAAAAATTGTGACAGGAGTACGATTGCAAAAGTTTAGCTGGTCGTAAATAGTCCCCACATGTAATTAAGAAAAATATTTCAAAGCGCAATATAAAGCAAACACGTATTTACAGCGACTGTTGCAGACAAAATCAGTTCAAACATACGATTGTAAAAGCTTAGCTAATCGTAAATAGACATGCAATTAAAAATGTAAAGTTCCAAAGCGCAATATACAGGGCAGACACTTTAATTGAATAACTATTGAAGTGCTAAAGCGCAATATAAGGCAGACATTTAATAACTGTTGCTAGAAAAATCAGTCCAAACACTAGGGAGGAAAAATTGTGAAGACTGTCCGATTGCAAAAGATTAGCTGATACGAATAGTCCCCACCTGCAATTAAAATACGAAGCCGCAATACAATTTTTCAGCCAAGACAATGGAAGGCGAGCCAGTAAGAATTGGAGCTATTCATGAAACACACACGCTTGTAAAAGCAACAAGCATCGCTGCAGTGAAAATTATTTTTCTAAAGTTCCATGCATAATGTAAGCTACAGCAGAATTGTCCCAATTGATATATATAATTTGTACCTCGTTTGAAAACCACATTGGAAAGAACTGGAAGTGTTCGATATTAGAATACAATCACGCGGAGTAAACATCCATGTTCATATTTTTTTATTTGCTGCCCTGGCCAACAATGCTTTACTGAAACTACACAATAAGTATCGGGCCGATAATTAGGCCAATTCACTGCGTGGCTGTTGAAGGAAGAAATCAACCCGTCAAGATTGCATAAGTAGCTGATATTAAAGTAAGAAAGTGGGTTTGGTATTATTTTTTTCCAAGTCACCAAGTGCTTGTATTTATTTAAGCAGATAGGCGTAAACTGTCCTCGATTAAGTGAACGGGTTTTATATTTACGAAGACAAGCTTAAATCTGGTAAACCGAATCGAACATCAGAAACTCTATAGAACGTGTGCTAATTTTTTTTGTTTCTTAGATACTTACTTTAACATTGCATGATCGCTATGGTTGGTACATTGAAATTTCGATTCCTGGTTTTCTTTTAAACAATATTTCGCAATTGGATGCAATTGGATGCATGCATTTTGCGTCGTATCGTGCAATTGACTTCACAAATCGGTGTTTAAACGTTGCACTTTGATGAATTTTTGGTTGTTATATAATTATATCATAAAAAGTATGGTCGCGAGTGAGCATGTATTCTCGAATTCATTGAATAATCTCGTGTAGGCAAGTTGTTTGAATAAGTTTGGTAATTTCGTTTTCCCTTTTCTAATTTTCACAACCATTTTTGGTTCGTGTGGAGTCTTCAATTTTTGCAAGTTGTTCCCCAATCTCTCGACCAACTGTTTGCAATTGGGCATGACCCTCTAGAGAGAAGTGAAAAGAAAATATGGCTGATCGAACTAACCTCCGAAGAACAATTGGATGCATGCATTTTGCGTCGTATCGTGCAATCGACTTCTTTGACATATCACGCTCCGGTCGTTTACTTTGCAGTGCTGTGCGCATATCTGCGTGGTTAAAATATGATGTCGTCGATAGCAAGACTGTAGCGTTGATGAGCAGTTTTCTTTCTGTTGTATTGTTAATACCGTCGTATCTAGTAATGTACATTATTATTGTAATCGTTTTTACGTATGATTAACATCGTATACCACCGCAAGACCATGAGGTGAATGGACAATGCTATAATAGTCATATGTTCTGTGTTAAAGTGAAATGTGGTGGACTAAAAATTGTTAGTGTAATGTAGTAGACTTTAAATAAAGTGCAAATGTATCCAAAGAGTGGTGTGTTTGAATGAACTTATATATGATCTCACCCTCAGTTATATACTGATGGTGTTTGTACTAGTGTTAACCACTTGGGTTGGCCATGGTAAAAAACCTCATATGATCAAAATGAGAAACCTTATGCACAACACATTAGTACTGGAATATATTTTCTAACAATAAGTAAATCACATTCTCTGTTACGTACTCTCAGTCTCGGACCTCGGCTCTCGGGATTCTCGGCTAGCCGGTAGCCGTTTCCTATAAATAGAACAATCTGAGAAGAAGTGTCAAATTACTCTTACGTTCTCTTGGCCTGACCCACCTGTACATATATTAATTTGAGAACAAGGCCTAAATTACTCTCGGGCTGACGGCGTCATCAGAGTTAGCTCACTCCCGAGAGCTAATCAAGTTGCTCAAACTACTCTCAAGAGTTTAGTTATTACTTAACCGACTTCCGAGAGCAGATTAAGTTTCTCAACCGGTTCCCGAGAGTGGATTAAGCCTGTCTACCGCAATATATTAATAATAGCTGCGGTTCTATGTGAGTCGCAACCTATGCGGAAAGGCATCATGTGATCAGCGTGAGATTTAGTTGCATTGAAGTTGAAATAGAATAGCATCGAAGTGTTAAAGTGTTCTGCATAAAGTTTATCATACTGACCATATGAGGTTTTACCCTGGCCAGCCCAAGCGGCTGAACACTAGCACAAACACCTTAGGTATAAAACCAAATGCGAGGTCAGAAATAAATATATACATTTGCACTTTATTTGAAGTCTACTACATTGTACTCTAACAGACCATTTGAGCCTTGTGAATGGCAAGGTCACCGTTTTCGTCGTGTTCCCTCGTGAATAGATATTTAGAAAGGAACAGACGACAAGGTGAGGTGGAACAGACGACAAGGTGAGGTGGAACAGACGACAAGGGGGTTACATCGGCCAGTTGGTTGCGAGAGCTAGCCTGGCGTTCGCGGTCGATCGCGGTCGATCACAAGGGCCATTCGGAGGATGCGTGTGCCTTAGAGATGCTCTTGAGCGCAGTGTCGTCAAGTAGGTCGATAGCATCGTGGAGAGCAAACTCGGGGTTTTTAGTGGGAGAGACGTGGCAAACGCTGTAAGTGAGCTGATGTGTGCCGTGTACGAGTAGTCGGCGTTGAGAAGTAACCATGCGGCTGAGGAGGCGGATACGAGGTGGTGGGTGGGGGGGGGGGGGGTCCGAGAAGAATCGCATTGAGCCTTGTCGCCGCGAAGGAAAGCGATCTGCGCACAAAGCGCAGATGGCTCAGAATCTGCGAAATTGGCGGCAAGGACCTGGATCGTAAACGTTAGTATCAGGGGGAGTATAAAATGCTGTCAAATGATAATCGAATCCGAAATCACGTGTGACATCAGGGAGCTGGGTAGTCGGTAGGAGCGTCCTGAGGAGGATGGGGATGGGAATTGGATGTGAAGGTGGGAGTATAGTGGTAGGGAGGGCCATGGGGGAAAGCACTGGAGAGATGTTAGTCGGGAGGGTAGGCATCGGATCAATAGGAATTTGAGTAGGTGCCGGGGGTATTGGCAGGACCGGGATCGTAGACGTTAGTATCAGGGGGAGTGTAAAATGCTGCCAAATGGGAATCGAATCCGAAGTCATGTGTGACATTAGGGAGGTGGGTAGTCGGTAGGATCGTCCTGAGGAGGATGGGGATGGGAATTGGATGTGAAGGTGGGAGTATAGTAGTAGGGAGGGCCATGGGGGAAGGCACCGGAGAGATGTTAGTCGGGAGGGTTGGCATCGGATCTATGGGAATTGGGGTAGGCGCCGGGGGTATTGTGGTAGGCATGGGGATGGGGGTAGGCACTGGAGGCGTTGCCGTGGGTAGAGAGATGGGGGTAGGTACTGGTGGAATGGAATGGGGCTGGGGAAATATAATGGGAGTGGGAGGTGGAGGTATGACTGGCGCCGGTATAGTCGGATGGCCGTGGGGTAGAACAAAGAGGATTTCGATGGCGATGTGGTGTGATGCAGTAGCCCAGTCCTAGGGAATGATCCAAGATGACGGTGAAGCACTGCGGGTGACATGTTTACCGGAGGCCGACCATTGGGGTCGTTCCTCAGTAAAAAATTGTACGTCCCGGTTATGTAGAATTTGCTGGGTGGAAAAAACTCTGTATTTTGAATGTGTCATCAGTTCCGTTTAGTGTGTACCCGAGCAAGACACCAAAACCCCATTGGGGGCTATACTTGTGGAGAGGTGGGTTGCCAGAAGATTTGTAAATTTTGTAGGCGACAACGCACCTAAAACGCATGTGTGGGAAGAAGGTTTCAGGGGCACGATACCATACACGATGTGGGGAAAAGAGTTTGGAGTTCTTGGATGGTGTGCGGTTCCTGAGTGTGTCGGCGAAGTCTTTTGCTACACCCCAAAGTGGCAGTGACATCCCGGCTTCGAGAAGCAGGCAGCGAACCATATTCTTGAGGGTGTCATGCTGTCTTTCCACGGTGGAATTCATTTGGGGTGTGTGTGTGGGAGGGGGGGGGTTGACACGGAGTTGGATACCGAGCGATGTGCAATGATTCTTCACAATGGTACTGTGAAGAACAGGGTCACCATCAGCGGTGAGGGTGTGAGGCTTCCAATGGGGGTGAATGCGAGTGAGGAGCTCCCCGAAGTGTTGCTCCAGCGACATCTTATTCGGTAGATTTTTATGGAGGCCAAATGTGGAACCCTTGCTTGTCATGTTCAAGGCATGAATGTTGCTATCGCGATCAGGGGGGATGGGCCCTGTATGTCGATGTGGAGTTTCTCTCCGGGGCCATAACTGTTCGACGCCGTTAGCACGTAGTTTGGCCTATATATATACGGGGCAGTGTTTCTCGTATTCAGGATTGACACGAGCATGCATAATGGCAGTGGTGAGAGCCGGAGAGTGGCGAACTGCTGTGTGAAGTGGTCCAACTAAGGCGGCTAGCGTGTAGATCCAAGATGGCTTGCCGTGACTCAGGTGCGATAGTAAAAAATAAAGACTCAGGTGCGATAGTAAAAAATAAAGCTAATTGCTAGGCAGCAGCAGTCACGTGTCTGAGAAAGGTGGAAGAGGTGTTTTTGATGAGAAAAGGGTAGGATTGGAATCGAGTGCTGACGGCCGTCCACCACTTGGCGCAGGGACGTAAGGACATGACCATGGCGAGAGTGGCGCCCACCTTGGTTGCTGTGCCAGTTAGTTC